>NC_046383.1:37600307-37816108 GCF_011125445.2 Fundulus heteroclitus | reverse complement strand
GTAGATTTCAGCATTATGGAGTGATTCGGGAGCATCTACATCTTCAACCTTCTGAGTAGTTCTAAGGTTCTCCGTCACTGACGATCATTTTAATGATTCTTTTGTTTTCCGTGAATGAAACTTGGCTCATGGAGGATCCAACCGAGGTTAATCACAGAACACATAAGCTCATTCATTAATGACTCCTGGGTGTTGTGGGCTTCACAAACAGGACCCTTACACAGGAGTCTCTGAGTCAGTTCTTGGTCGCTCTGACTTGTCTTCACAGTCATAAAATCATAGAAGTTCTGTAATTTTTTACACTTAGTTAGCAGCAACATGTGTTATTGTGTGAATTCACTTTGTAATCTATATGTTATGGGTTTTTTTTTTCAATGAGTTTTGCATTATGGCTTTTTCAGGTCCATATTAAGTACACACCCCACTGCCTCTTTATTATACAGTCTTAGGTTTTTAGGGGTTTCCGTCTCTTGCGTGTTTGTGCCATGCCCGTCTTGTCACTTTAAGTATTTTTTTTGTTATTCTTGTTCTGCAGTATCTTTGATCTTTCCCAGGCAATTGCTTGGTTTAATTACTTTCCCACTGATTCCCACATTGCATTGTTTTTCATCATGACTAATGGCACATATGGGAACTGCAAAGGGTTTTAGTGATCTGTTGCACATGTACTGTTGTTTGCTCATCCTATTGCTTTCAAGTGAAGTCTGTTCCGGCATTGAATTTAGTTCAGGAAAGTTTAGGAGTTAAAAAGTAATGATTTCCCAAAGAAATTGGCTGGGAAGTTTATACTTTTACAATCTCTTATGTTAGAAAGTTATGTTTCCTAGCGTCTCAGTTGTATGTAAAGCTTAGGCTTTTTTACTTTTGAAGTTAATTTATGTTTTTAGTTTTTATCTTCATAGATTATTAGAAAATAATTGACTATGTAGATGCAGACAAATGTGTTTGCACCCTTAAAGTTTAACAAAAAGTTCTGCTTTCTTTTTGAAAAAAATCTCTATAGTTTTTAATAAATGAAAGGTAAGAGTAAAAAGAAAAGATTTGCTGCAATTCTATGAATTTGTTGGTACCCATAAAAATGTTCTTTATCTTTGATCCTAGTCATGTTTCAAACTGTTTAACTTTGATCTGACGCACAAGTGCTTTAAAACGTTTCACTCAACCTGTTTAGAGGGAACGAACATGCTGCTGGATGGTCTGGTATCACTGTGGTGTCCACACCGAACAGTGGAGTGGAGAAAGGACAGGTGGTAAGTGTCTACGGCGACATTCACACTGCAGGTCTTGATGCTCAATTCAGATTTTTTGCTGAAATCTGATTATTTTGAGGTGGCCGTTCATACTACTATTAAATGCGACCGCCATCAGACTTCTGTCTAAATGGTTCAAGACAGCAAAGCGACCCGCATATCGCAGATAACAGAAAGACAGGCACATAACAACACATAGTTACATTCACCATTACTTCTGTAAACAGTTTCTGGAAGTGTTTAATAAAGTTTTGCTGAAAAACCTCAAAAGTCCCCCCAAGCATCTCTCCATGTTATTATTAGAAAGGAGCCAACAATATTAAGACCACATAATAGCAAGACAAAGTAAGGTAAGAAGAAAGCAACACAACCATTAACAATGTTCTTCTATGGAGTGCTAACTGCTACTGCTTAAATGCGTATCCAAATTTCCAAATTAGTACCACATATGGAAGTGCCACAAATCAGACTTTTTTGGGCTGAAAAGATCAGAATTGGGCCGTTCACACTGCCATGATAAAGACAGATATGGGTCGCATGTGGGCAGAAAGATCAGATCTGGGTCACTTTTTCCTGCAGTGTTAACGTAAGGAGCGGCTAAGGAGCTTAGATTAACAGAGGGCTACCAACAATTTTGTCCATGTCATGTTTTTCTAAAAAAATCCCACGATGGTCACTGAAATAGCTTGAAACTGAAAAAAGTAATAATAAATGCAAACAGGTTTTAACAAATGGAGATCAGGCATTGCTTTTGAATTGTGGTTCAACAGAACCATTTAAAGAAAAATAAAACAGGCCTGGACAAAATTGACGACACTTGTAGTTTTATATTTTGCTGTGCAAGCTTTTGAGGCAATCACGGCATTCAAACTCTTTCTTCACCTGTCAACAGGTATTTTGACTCACTCCTCGTGAGCAAAGTGTTCCAGCTGTCTCAGGTTTGAAGGGCCCTTCTCTAGATGACGTGTTTCAGCTCCTTTGATAGATGTTCAGTAGGATTTAGGTCAGGGCTTATAGGAGGCCACTTCAGAACAGCCATATAGCCATTCTTGGGTGGTCCTAGCTGTGTGTTCTGGGTCATTATTCTGCTGGAAGACTCATGGTCTACAACTAAGACCAATCTATCTAACACTAGGCAGCACATTTCTCTCCAGAATGCTTTAATAGTCTTGTGATGTCATTGAACCCTGCACCGATCTGAGACACCCAGTGCCGGATGCAAAGCAGCCCCAGAACATAACCAAGCCTCCTCCGTGTGTCACAGTAGAACAGTGTTCTTTTCTAGGTATGCTTTATTTTTGCGTCTGTCAACGTGGAGCTGATGTGCCTTGCCAAAAAGCTTCAGTTTTGTCTCCTCTGTCAAAGGGAAATTCTCCCAGACGCGAAATTCCAGTCTTGCTTTTTCATGATTCACTGGTGTCTCCCATGAAGTACACTTTGGCTCAAGCAGTGAATGATGGTGAGATCTGACACTGATGTAACCTGAGTTACAAAGATTGTAGCTGTTTGACTGAGGACCTTGCATTGACTTCCATTCATTTTCAACCTGGGTTGTGTTTTCAGGTTATGACAAACATTGCTCCTCACTGCCTCACCTCACCCTTCCCCCATGTATGTAAACAGGTGATCCATAAATTCAGCAATTGTTACCATAACAATGTTGAAATCATACTTACAATGAATAAAGTCAAGTGAACAAACAAATTTTTTTAGTATTATTTTAGTATTTTTCATTTTCTGATGATCCAAAGCACACCAGCAGGTTTACCTTTGGACTTGCCCAGTCAAAGTCAGGCTCTAAATATGATTGAGAAGCTGCAGCATGGTTTTGATGAATCCAATAGAACTATATTACAAAGAAGAAAGGGTAAAAAATTCCTCCGTAGTAATGAAACAGACTCATTGCCCATTACACCTCCTGTAAAGATAAAAGCAGTACAAACCACAGGAATGCAGTTTGTTGCAGAAAACCAGAGGACAAATTGCTACCAATTTGTTCAATCTTGCATAAATATGAACACTTTTAAAGTTATAAAGTTTTACTGTATAATTGTGAGTTTTCTCAGCATATTTGCAATAGCTGGTCCATTCCAGCAATAACATAGATGGGAACTTAAAATCAGCACACGCTCACCTTTGATTGGGGGGGTTGTGTGCTTGTTTACATGAAGCAGTGCCTTAAATATTTATAATGGTGCTACAGAAACTTCAGCGCACTGCACATAATTCTAGTTTAGGTTTATTTTCAATAAAAAAAACTTGTAAACTTTAAACCAAAAAGCAAACTAAGCATAATTTGAACTATCTCTAGCTACACGTTCACTAATTTTGATTAAAGTGTGAACATGTGAAAAAGGTAATTCTACTCTAGAACCTACAAGTCATTGGCCTTCAAAGAAAAGATGGTTGGTATTTCCTTTGTTCTTTTCGATGATATAATTAAATTAAATCCCATTTGGGCTCTGGATCCAACATATTCACAAAATGTGTGGTATATCTCCAAAGACGCAACATTTATTAATTTGCCTCATTAGGATTAGCATGATTAAGATGACTATGTACAGTAGGCTTATAAAATGAGGTCAATACCAGGGAAAGCAGCTTCACTGTTTAAGAAAAAGTGCTGAATGATCTATACCCCGCTTAACACCTACTAGCCAATTCGTCTCTGTCACTGCCTTGACTTCCATTCATTTCCATTATTAGCGCAGATGAGGTTGGATGACTTCAACCCCCATGCTGCCTTGATTCTTAAATAAATTACACACAGTATTAATAAGACAGACAGCCTAATGTTCATGTTTTTGGACTGTGGAAGAACGTCACAGTACCTGTAGAGAATCTCAAAGTGGGCAGAAGAGAACATGTGAGCTCCACACAAAAAGGCCCTGGCCAGGATTTAAACTCAGGACCTTCTTTCGAGAACCTACTAGTGATGTGACGTTCACGAATGAGCCATTCATTCTGAACGGATCTTTACTCGGAACAGTAGGACTCAGGTCTCAGTTAGTGAGAACCATTCTTTGTTTTATTAAACTTTACTTGCATATAATACTTGTTACGCACTGCATCCATCCATCCATTTTCTAACACGCTTATCCCTATTGGGGTAATGAGGGGTGCTGGTGCCTATCTCCAGCTGTCAATGGGTGAGAGGCGGGGTCGCCCATCTATCGCAGGGCAATACAGAGACAAACAGGACAAACAACCATTCACACACACCTAAGGAGAATTTAGAGAGGTCTGACAGTCATGTTCCTCTGTGGGAGGAAGCCGGAGTACCCGGAGAGAACCCACACATGCACAGGGAGAACATGCAAACCCAGGGCAAGGGTAGGACTTGAACCCAGGACCTTCTTGCTGCATGGCAACATCACTACCCACAGCCCCACTGTGCATTGCATTGCAAATAAATGGAGAATGGTATGAGCAGCTTACCCTCTGTGTTGCACGGGTTTTATTTTCCTTACGTTTCATGGGGGCAAACGTGCAGCACTGTGTGCACATGGCTGCACTGCAGTCAGACACAGACTGTATGCTGTGGCTGAGCATGCTTCTTTGCTTCACTTGGTGTTAAGATGTTTGCCTTGTCCTGTTCATTTCTTCACTATTTTTCAGTTCAGCCTGTTGTTGCTTTTTCTATTTATTTATTGGCGTATGGGTACGAGCGCCCCTCCCACCTTCCCACGGGGGTGGGAGTGGTGCGCCTGCTCCTTTTTCCTCTTTGCCCACAGTAAATAAAAAATAAAAAAATTCTTTGTTTTTTCCCACCTCTGAGAGCAATTGAAAGCATTATTAATTTATTAATAATGTTATTAATAATGCTTTGTTTGATAAAATAAATGGCATGCAATGCCTCCCAGTCACCTCTTTACCTTTGAGTTTTTACCTCTGTGATGCACCAGGTAATTTCTCTGCATGGAGTGAATCTTTGTTCCAGATTCCCAAAGAAAGGTTTTGTTCATAAAACCAGTAAGTCCTGATATCTGTACATTTAAGACAACACGGCGACTTTGTGTCCTTTCTGCTTTAGCCTGGAGGCACAGACTCACAGACAGGGCACACACGCTGGAGGAGAGAAGAGCCCTGTGCCCTGGTGACGTAGTTCTGAACGGGAGGAGAAGACAGGTGAGGAGAAACTATTTTTATCCAGACTGTAGTTTGCTACTGTTAGCTGAAGACTATGTAGGTCTCTAAAAAAAAGCATCCTCTTTTTAGTGCCTTTAACAACAGCTGACACTCAACAGTATTATATTTTTGTTAGATTTATTTGATAGGGACAGATATGCCTGTATCATGGTGCTTATAGCAGGAGTTAGTTTAGAGCACTTGTCCCTAGATGGGTTTTTGTAGACAGCCCATCTTATTACTTAAATGTTATTAAAATAGCTACTTTTAATAGAGGTGATGATGAGATGTAGTGGTGTGGCATTTTATTTAAACTTAATGTTTTTGAAGGATAATAGAGGACAGCTGTTTATCTATCAAACCCTGCTTTAGCGGATAGAATCATACTCTATTACTGTCTCTGTAGTGAGAGCTCAACTAATCATAGACCATAGGATGGGCATAAACAGCGGCGATGAGGCTTTTCATAGTTCTTTTTCCGTCCTGTCAAAACCTGCGCCTCTTCTAAAAAGAAAGTGGGAGGAGCTTGGTTTGCTGAGTGAGGGGCAGGGCCTAACTGATTGTGATGTCATTTTAAAGGGCTCAGTTATGGATACCAACAAAACATTTACTTATTGACAGAAAATGGCTGGATGTTTTTTGAGCACTTAGACTGTTTCTAGAAGCAATAGAGACCCAAATGGAAGTACAAAAATGTGCAAAACGTTTTTTTATTTTTTTATAATAGGTCACCATTGAGGATAGTACCTGTATTGTCAACCTGTGTACTTGGACAACTACTATATTTTTCAGACTATAAGGCGCACTGGATTATTAGGCGCACCTTGGATTTACATGTCTATTTGTGTCTTTGTCCACATATAAGATGCACCGGATTATAAAGCGCATTACATATTCTTCCCAAGTGTGTAATATCACTCCGCCCCTCTGGTAGGGTGACCAGATGCCCCCGATTTCCAGGGACAGACCCCGTTTTGGATGACTTGTCCGTGGCAAAAGCAGTCCCTGGAAATGTCCCAGATTTCAGTGCTTCATGATGGAGTAAAAAAAGTTTAGTGCAACAAGAGTTATTTACCTGGTCCTGCCACTGTCCCGACGTAGCAGAGCTTTGCCGAAAGCACCACCCCCCGTCGGCGTTGCAGTTCAGACAAAACAAACAAACCAATCCCCAGGCAGAGATTCTGTGTTCAACAAAATCAGAGACGACCCCAGTTTTCATTAGAGAAATCCAATCTGATTACCTTAAGGAGGATATAAACTGGCTGCGTAACATAAACAGGCCGGCTTACGGGCGTATTTTCAATTTTTGGAGAAAATTTAAAGAGTTTAAGTGAACCTTTTAGTCCGAAAAATACAGTACATGTGAAATTCACTGTTTTATCTCTGTCATATTGACATAATAGCTTGTGAAAGGACCAGCTTGCAAGTAAAATAAAATGTAAGACAATTCTTAATGATTAAATTGTGCGGTTCCCTGAACCAAATCCCCTGGGACAACGGCATGTAGTTATAACAACTGCTCGTTTGGGGTGCGATCACCAGTATAAAGTTAGGTAACTTAGTTAGGCAAGGCATCATGTTGCCCTGTATGGGAGATGGCCATGAATCTAATGTATATGGTATTTTCTCTGGTGGACTCCCTGTATAGTGATGTATGATCTCACTACATGAGAACCGCATCATGAAGAGCAGCAGCGCACCATGTTTTTGAAACAAACTGTTTTCTTGTTTTTTTTTTTCTCAGCCAGAGTTCAGATGATCTTTAAAGAGGACAATCCAAGAAAACAAACTCCGGTTCATTTAATATGGATGTAACTGCTCTGATCTGAGTGCATACAGAGAGGACTCACACTTGACTATTAACCGCTCCAGTACACACTAAAGGTCATTGCTTGAAGAAGCCAGCAGTACCACGCTATCGGCAAAAATTCAACATGAGACATTGAAGAGGTTGTGATAAGAAAGCTTTCCATATATACGACAAATGTGGTGAAATGTAGTCTGCACTGGGAACAAACTCAAACTTATGCTGAGAATATGGGTTTGCACTTGCTCTGAAACTCTTTTGAAAAATCACACAAAAAAACTTGAACTAAATAATTAGTTTTTTAAATTAGTTTAAGTGTTTTAATGTTCCATAACATTCGAAGGAGAAATTAAAAGGAAATGTTTAAAACCTTTCGTGTTTCTGCAGCATAAGTGTGAGAAAAATGAGTAACAGGGGTTAAAACAAGAAATTCTTCTGGAGTCCACATTTGATATATTTGGCCAGTAATAAGTACACAATAGATCGATGCACTTTATAGGGTTTAGTTGAGGACGTACAGTAAATGAAGCATGCATCCATGTATCAGTAAGGAAGGAAGTGGGTGCTTGGATGGTCTGTGTGACTATGAATAAGCCTTTATAGCCACCAGTCAGTCTGTTACACTTATTTACCACACGCCTGTGGCTTGAAAACAGACAAGGAACGTATCAAGGATATTTTCTTAAATGGGAATTTTTGAAGGGGTTTGTTGACAGGCATAAAATAGAGCAATGTTTCATTCGTCAAAGGGAAGTCCTTACTCCTCTTTCAGCCTTTCATTTATTCCATTCAAGGGGACTGTCTAAGTCTCGCTTACTTTGTTGGCAAGACGGTGGCCCTTGGATTTCATACAGTGTATTTATTGTGCTAAACAGTCCCAAGATCAGACGGTAGATAAGTCTCTGTTCATGTCCTTCAGAAAGTCAAACCATCCCCTAAGTATTTTTTATGGCAACTGGGGTATTTTAAATTTGGCCTTCAGCTATTTAGGCAGAGGTGGGTGGAGTATCCAAAAACTGTTCTCAAGAAAGAATAGCCCCTCTTCACAAGATTCTTACTCAAATTGAAGTAAAAATTAATAATAAAAAAATAAAAATTATTCTGGTACTTTGAATAATAAAAGCAAAGAAATAGTAAATATTAATTACATAATTACACATAACAAATAGCAAATAATTCTACAACATAAAACCTTTCAGATCAATACTTTATTAGGTATCGTCAAAATGTTAGTAAAGTGCAAAGTACTGCATGCTCACTTGACCTCCAAATATATCAGCCCAAAGAGCTGATATCAGGACAATAGTTGAACTGATGAATTGAGCACAGACATTCTTTTAACAGCAAACCCTGCACACATATGGAATAAATGAGAGAGAACTTCTCTTCAAGTTCAAAAATGTATTAACAGAAATAAATGAACATCCAGAGAACATCACCATATAATGCTGTTTATCTGAATTTACACTATATTTCAGTCAACAAATACTCTCGACTAGGCTAGTGAAACTGAACTAAACTACTAAGCACAATTAAGATAAAAAGAAGCTATGGAACTATATACACAGAAAAGAAACAAAAGTTCAAAGAAAATAGATGAAAACAGTCATCAGAATGATTCAGTGAATCCTGGTTCACTGCAGATCCAAGTTAGAGAACCAAAGTTCATCTTAAAGAATATGGAATTAGATCAAATCAGCTTAACAAATTTAGAAACAACATTTGGTATGTGTTTCAACTCATTCACAGTGCAAATCCTGAATTAAACAAAACATTATTCGTGAAAATAACATTTTAAACAATTATTTGAAAAAAAATTATATCTTGAAGATCCTTGATTGTATTAATGTGATTATTTCTCCAGGAACTAATTAAGGCTTGTCTGGTAACTTAGAATTAACCCACCAAGTTAATTAGAATCAACCAGAAATGACGTGATGGGGCACTTCCTGTGGCCAATGTTTACATTAACTTGAGTTTAACTTAAAGTTACAGAAACACCATAAAATCAACATAAATTTTCCCTATTAATGATGTACTAACGCTCATAGCATTATCGAACAATGGTGGAGCTAAACAAACAAACATTTTGTTTAAAAATGAACCATAGTTGTGTTTACTAGGTGGTAGTTACTAGGCTAACTAGCACTATGCTAGCAGACATTTGGTGCTAATGTAAAAAGACGTTTAAGAGCTATTTAGTTGTAATTAGTGAACTGGACAGCACAAACATTAATATCCCATTGGTGTATAAAGTTCTTATGGAAATAAAGTTTGCTATAGCTGTAAGTCACACTTAAACACATCAGCAAAGCTTGGTTTCCAGTCAAAGGTTTTTAATCAAAGCTTAAAACAAAACAGTAAAGATCATTAAAAAAAAATAAAAAAAACATTTGACTTTCTCTTTCTAACTCTGTCAAACAGTCAGTGCCTCTGTGTCAGTTTGATTGACTTTGGGCATCCAGTTGGAAGAAGTTGGGCCAGGTTGAAGGCTGGTTGTCTGAGCACCGACCAGGCGGCTAGCTGGAAGGAAGCTCCTTGTGAAACCCGTTCTGGGATGCACTAACATGGCTCCGGTGGTCTACACTCGGCCTATGAAGGGGGGTCGCAGCATGGGCTCTCTGCATGGCCTTTCCAGCGTATCTGCTCCTTGTGAGGACCTGTGAAGATTTCAGCGGGTGACTTCAGATCAGCTTTCCTCTGGTGAGGAGACCACTCCACACCGTCTCGACTCAGCTTTCTTGCAACAGCTGAGAAAGGTTACAAGCACACTGTCTTTAAGGCAGTCAGCTGTTAAGTTCCAATGTTGGTTTCACAGAAAACTGACTTTACTTGGCCTGGCCGGCAATGCAGATGTCCGAACCCATTCAGACCCAGGTGAATATCTCCCCGTGTGAACCACGTTGTCACAAGGGTTCACAGGCAAAGAGAAAGCTAAGACTGGGGTAGCTTGGCTTCCTGCTGTGGGGAGGCCCTAGATCAGCCTTAGAGTCTGATCTTACGTTATTTTCCTATGGCTATAATGAAGCTTGTGTACAGATCTCACCAGACACAGACAGGTGTGTTTGTTTCTGGTGTAATTTTGGTTAAAACATGCTTATTTTTCATTCAGTGAAGTAAAAAGGTAAAAAGAGTTGTGCTACCTGAAAATTATGGTGCTGCAAAAATGACTCCAAGGAGTACTTTTTCCCCAAAAAAGCTGTTCAAGTAAATGTAATTGGTTGCTGTTTTCAAGTCAGTTCGATGAACTTCCAAAGGATTGCTTAGGTTCACTCCATTCACAGATTAATTTCATTTCTTCAGCCTGGCTGGATGGAAGAAGGGTAATTAGCTTGTATATTCTACAGTGTTTTACATGCTGGAACGAAGGAGAGGTAACACCAGATATACTTTCAAATGAAAAATAACTGTCTAACCATACGTAACTTTATAATTTCTCAAGCATGGCTGCAACCAAAAGTATTGTGTAGATTCAAACACAGATTACAAAATTAATATAGATGTTAGAATTTTACAATGTTTCATTACTTTAAAGCTAGAGGGGATGATTATTTCCAGAAGGTAATAAACGTCCAAGTCCCTTTTTGAATAAATGCGCCTATGCCAGACCATCCTACCTGCTCTTCTGCTCCTTAGGGGTGTCATGTGAAAGAATCCCCCAAATCCAGTCTGGTAATTATTTCCTTCTTCTGAGGCCTTCCTCTTCTTATCATAAACTTGTAAGACAATTTGCTTCTTGCGACTCTGAGCCATTTTCAAGGTATACGTGGTGCACCTAAAAATGTCACCACATTGTTTTTAGTTATTTGTGAATATTTTTATATTTTCTAAATGTTTTTAATATGTAGAAAATTTTAATTTTAATTTCAACATGGTATTCAGCCATTATTCAGTCTTTCCTGGGTTTAGTGGGGCAGGGGAACTGTAGTGGTGTAGAGGCGTTGCGTCAGGTTGGTTTTGCGGTGGACATTCTGTTTTCCTTAAACACAATCTGGATGTTAAAGGCAGCGCTTCCTCGTCATTGCTCTCGCCTGTTTCTACCGTCTCTCAGGTGAGTACATGAAAACACACCAAAAATATGCTGTCAGGTCTGTTCTTATATTTATATCAGTAGGTGGCATTGTGACAGGATTGATGTGTCCGTTTCTGCTATTATTTGTATGCTTTTTCATACGAGGTTTAAGAAATCTGGCAGGATTAGAGTTAAACATCACAATATTCCATAAACTCTGGATTTATGGGTTTTATTTTACTGTTACAGGGTTAGTTCGTTTGTTTGTTTCCTACACTATATTTTTGGAATTTATATTAGGTAGCTGTCAGTCTGAGAGCGAGTCTGGCCAAAGTTAAAGACAGAGAGAGACTGTATGAGTTAACAGTTAGCAATGCCTTGATAACTTTTATAATTGTTTGGAAGTTTTCTGATCATATTTTACATCATTATTAAGCCAATAGAAGTGTATATTTCAGGCATGCTTTGGTGGCGCAGTGGTTAGCATGCATCACCCATGTACGGAGGCCTTAGTCCTCGACTCATCCGACCTGGGTTTGACTCCAACCTGTGGGCCTTTGTCTCTCCCCTCTCTCGTACCCCCTTTCCTTTCAGCCCACTGTACAAAACACGAGCCACTAGTGCCGTTATAACCTGAAAAAAAGAAAGTGTCCATTTCAAGGTCCAGATCAGTTAATAAGCAGCTAATTATATAGCAAAGTCCTTTGAACATGTGAGCAATCCTGCTAAAACTCAATACCTTAATAGTGCACATTTAAGTGAAGTATAGTACTGTAAAGGAGGAAATAAGATGAAGCTGATTGTCTGTGGAAGGAATAACAGTAAATGGGAAAAATATCTGACACATTTGCTAACCCTGTATACTCTTTTACATAACAAATAAAGAGAAAACACAATCTGGACGTTAAAGGCACTCGCCTGTTTCTAGTTTTTCTCAGATTGTAAACATCACTGTTACGGCAGCCCTGCTGCTTGGGGCCCTTAGCCTCTACAGTGAGAACGGAGGAGCTACAATAAACAGATATCACAAAGCTAACTGGATACATAAACACTAGCCGTGCGCCTGCGCAGCAAAAGGAAACTAGTAAGGAATATGCACGTACATTGGCGTTACATGAGAGTATCACAATGATTAGCATGTGGGACAACCTATAGATAAGATGATCCCTCTGGAACTCGAAGCCAAAAAAGATTGTCCACTATACCTTTTAATATATTATCTCATAGAATAAGTTGCAGAAAAAAAAGAACTGAAAAAAAGGCATACATGAGAAGGTTCTAAGGCTAAAAAATGCCAGTCACCAAAGAGAACACTAAAGGTTGTCTCATCTTTTCCAAAAACATCTTGATGATCCAAAAGGAAAAACATTCTACCAAATGATGATAAATAAATGAAATGTTTTCATCAATTATAATATTGTAAAATTGACAGAGCATCCAGCAAAACACCAACACAGATAAAACACAGATATTGGGCTTTCAAGTTAGCTGCTAGTTAGCTTAGCCTGGCTAGCTGCTGCTCAGCTTAGACACACAGAAGCACAAATACACATCTCTAAGTGTCATTCCTGCATTGATTTTGCTAACTTTAGCTTCATATTACCATCTGATCCTGAACCTGTGATTGTTCCTCATTGTTCAGTTTATTAGTTATGCGTTGTTGGGGTTTTTTCTTTTAATTTTCTGTTATTTCATTATCTTTGCCTAATTGTTCATAAATTGTGGGTCTCAAAATTCATGATTCATGATTTTTCCATTTGCTCTTTTGTTATCACTTGATCGATTTTGGCATTTTACTCTGAGTCTTATCCTTTCTGTAGTAAATAGCTTATTGTCGGTGAAGTTATTATTGGTTCATTCATGTTAACTGTAAAGTTGAGTTGTTATAGCTAATAAATTAGCACAAATAACAGTTGTTGTATTTTGTGTAAAGTGATTACTGTCTGAAGGCTCTCCTTTGAGTTAACTGTCTAATTATGCCATTACATCTATGGTTATTTTGATTTTTGATTAACAATTTCATTAATTAGTCAGACCTGTGATTTTTGAGTCTTAGTGCATGTTTATGATCAGCCAATCATAATTGCACAAGATTCAGACTTGTATAATATTCGATTGAGATACAGTGGCATGATCTTAACAATTTACTAACTTAATTTATTTATAACTATGTAAACTTCACTTACATTAAGGGCAATGCTTTTTTCAGTTTTTAATTTGTATCTTTTGCCTCTTTTTTAAAGTTGCACCCTGCTCCTTCAGATGTAATGTGTGAGAAAAATCATCAGGGAAATAAACATTAGTTTTAAAGATTTGCACAGGACAATAGGCAAGATTTGGAATTGTAAAATGGGTTTTTCTTCACACCCTTCACTGGTGCTTTAAATCCCATCCATCTCCCATTGGTTAGGCTGTTAAGAATATCCTTACAGTACTGTTGATGTGGTTTCCCTAACAACAGAAACACAGTTCTGTTTCAGCAGACCGTTGTTAATAATGGTAAAAATCGTAAATGATATTCATGCAACATGCATGCATATGCATGCTGCATGAATCACATAGGTGATTCTGTGAATGCAGATGCATTCTGACAGCTTTTCTTTTCACTTTTTTTCATATTTCCACTGTATTGCTGCAAAGTAAGTAGTCAATCTAAGAGGCAGGTTGTAACTGGTAAAGGAGAGGCGGAATCAATATTTAAGGAGCGTCATGCTAGTGCTCTAGGTGCCCACTGTAATTTTGCTAAAACCGGTACATCCATGATAATGCCACTATGCATTCCATACAAAGCTGCTTGTTGTACAGGAGTGTTAGATGTTAGGAGTTAATTGATGAATCCTGATCCTCTGTGCAAAGGTAATGTGCACCAGTAGAGACCTTCACTTTATGAACCCAAAGACCAAAGGTGAATATACAGCCATTTGCTGTGCATACTATTTACTGTACACTGAGAAATAAATCACCATATGAAGTCACTCCCGCTGACAGACGGACGACCTTAGATTCCAGTGAGAGAAGGCTTCTGCCGAGGAACACAACAGGTTTCACAATGAGCCCAGACTGTGCCCTTTCGCTTCAGTCATCCACACATATTGTGCTCTTCCACATGAGCTTCAAATTAGCTCTGAACCAATCCTGTAAGGCCCATGCCTTCTTTCTCTCTTTCATTAACGGATGAGATATGCAGGTCCACAGACAGGAGGGAGGCAGTGCTGGCTTGTTTTTGTGCGTGGCAGTGAGCCCTGGTGGAACTGTTGTAATGCCTTTTAATAACACATGCTGGGTGCACCCCCAGCATCTGAGAAATCACCTGCTGGTCTGGGCCCTCGGGGTATCAACAGGATGTTGTGAATTTTACCTCTCTTCTCAGCGCTCTATGAGCAAAATAAAAGACTTTTTATTAAATAAAAGAAGTAGCCATACATAGAAGGATAAGTTTTGATCATGGGAAAACAAAGACTTCCTGTTCCTATTCTTTTCTCTAAGAGTCTTTTTTTAACTGTCTTTGTCACAACCAGTAATGGTTTGACTCCATCTTTGTACAGTTTTGTTATTCTCTCAGATACACAAGTTATGGTACTTTCTATTGTCAGTGCTTCAATTGGAAGGGGGTTCTTAGGAACAGTGGTGTAGTTGTCGGCAGCCATGAATCTCTGTAGTCAGCTTTCAAACAGAAGGTTAATGGTTCCATCCATAGCTGCTTGAGATCGCCTGCTTTGGTCAACCTGGTCAAGATGCTGAGCTTCAAGTTGTATTCGATGGGTTCAGTATTTGAGCGGATGTTTGTTAGTGATTTGTCCACAGAAACCACCATCAACAACTAAAGGCCTAATCTTCAAAGATTGTGGCCTCAGTGGATAAGACGTGCAAACACATTCAGTCTGGCCCATTTAAATGAAAAAATTATGTACTACTGGCAGTTTGGGAGCAGCTGTGAAATAAATCCTTCACATAATCTCACTCTAGACACCCAGGATGCATAAAATCGTTTTTAATCAGCAGAGAATTTCTGCTATTTAGCTGTTTCTTAGAGATAATATAATTTATTATTAAAATATAAAGAAAAAATAAAGAAAATAAGTTTGTTTTGTGGGCAGAGGTGCTGCAAAACAGAAGAAAAATCTTTTTTTTGTGTTTTAGTTTAATATGAAAATAGTGCAGCTGACCCCCACTGACTGAAAATATCCCTCTAGAGTTAATAATGATATTAACTATTTAAAATTAAATTCTAACCCTGCATGGATAAGCAGGTAGAGAAAATGGATGGATGGATGGATGGAATAACATTTATCAATATTTTATAATGCTCTTTAAGCGTCTCAAAGTGCTACAAAGAAAAGACCAAAAAAATCCAAAGATATTAAAATAACAAGTTATTTAAAGATTAAATATCAATCATAAAACCTGGAAAAGCTGACTGTCAGCTGTCAGCTCTTCCCCAAGCCACTGCTGCAACCGGGAGTGAGCCGTACGGTCAGACACAGCGAGATTCTTCCCCTAACAGCTGGATTTACATTGACCAACACTTCACAACAGCCGCTAGAGCAAACATTTTACAAACCACGGTAACCCCAAAATAATTTCACACAAAATAACTGTGCTTTGATCACTGGAGATCTACATGTATAAAATGATGTAGATGACGGATGGAAAGGTTACAGAGCCCGTATCAGAACAATGAGGGAGGGAGTTATGGACAACTTGTGGACCCACTTTTCTAGAATGATAACAAAATATGGCTTAAAAGTCTTTTTAAGTTAGCGCCTAATTCTGCTAGCATTAGCCACTATGAGCTTCTTTAATAATTTGCTAATACCATAGATAAACATTACTACAGTTGGTTTTAAAAATAATGTTTGTCTCGTGTAGTTCTGCCATCGATCGATAGCGCTATGAGCATTTGTAAACGATAGGGAACAATAAACAACATTATTGTAGATTTAATGGTGTTTCATGTAACTTAAGGTTAACCCATCAAGCTAATGTGAACAATGTAAACAAAAAGTAATTTACAGAAGTAAGCATTTGAAAACATTAAAGACTACCAAGGCAAAATAATTATAAATTGAAATCACATTTTTTTAGCATACATTATATACAGAATATAGACAGTATGTAACTTTAAAGAATTTGGAAATGGGCTGGTTTTTATACAGCTTCTTCACTGACTTGCTCAGGTTCTATTGCTGATAGTTTGTCTCCAGGATGACCACTTCTCAGAAAAAAAAAGTGGGACAACAGCATGCTTGTGCCTAACAAGGTGGGATTATCACCATGATGACAACACAGATTTTAATTTAACATAGATCCCACATTACATCAATCAATCTTTACCTGTTAGCGCACAATAATTAATTGAGTTTCTAAAAAGTGTTATTCAACTTTTTTGGTAAAAAAAAAAACTCTAAGAAAATTGAGAAAGAGTTTATCAGATTTTTTTACTAGCTTTTAAAGATTAACACTTTTTTAAAGCTTATCAGAAAAACATTAAACATTTGCGTAAAGTTAAATATTGTTTCAGTTTATCTTGCCTGCTGTATCATGTCTGTTTGGAGGTATATTTGGATTTGAGTGAAAATGAGTCCATATATCACCAGGAAGCTTTTATAACTCTGCATTCTTGTGTGACTCGCTTCGTGTCGCTTCACATCATGTTCCCCTCCGTGTGACTTTGGCAAACTTCACAAAAACCTCTCTGAGAATCACCTTTTGACAGCCCGGAGTGCCAAGTCGGTAACAAAATCTGAACCCTGTTTTTTTTTTCATACAACCCATAAACAATATCTGTCAAACCAGGATCACACAGTGGAGGTAAGAAAAAAACATCTTACAAAATAAAATTACAAAAAACACTTGCGGGTCTTAAAGAACTTGAGGAAAAAAAGTCAGGTTTTTATACAGTTTCATCACTGGCACTTTCAGGTTCCTCTGCCAACCTGTGATGACACCCTGGAGTTTCAAGCTGATACAGAACCTGAACCCTGTTTTTTTTTTCATATGGTCCCTAGAAAACAGAAATACATTTTTTAAATTGTGCATTCTTACTGTGTGTTCATGGTAATCATAACAGAAGAACTAGTGTTATCAAAAATTACCAACTACATTAAGCATGATCCATAGAGTCTTGAAAACCAAACAGGTGGCACTGATTTTATGGGCTAATACACTACCGATTTATTTTAAACAGAAATTCATATTTTGCTTAGACAAAATTAATTATTCAAATGTCAAGGCCGAGTATAACTAACTGTTGACCCACAGTGAAAATAGTCAGTCAGTCAGAAGCTATAGTGAAAATGGCATTATAACGAAACCCAGGTACATCATACTTACAAAAAATAATTAAAGGTTGAATGGTGCAGGAGATTTTGCTTACCAACTATCACAGCTATTAAGTTCTTCTAAGGAGAAAGACGGTAGCTGTGCAAGATGATTTGATAGAACTGTTGGCAACATTTCAAATTCAACTTCCCTGACAGAGTTTCCAATTGATATGAGACAGGATAGGTAGTGTTGGTGGTGTAGGGGGAACTGGCGGTCTTGGTAGCTTCCCTCTGACTTGTTGGGAAGTAACAGAAACAATTTAAAAGTCAATATTTACACAGTACTGCAACCAATAAAGGGAAAGATTATTACAAAGAGCAAAGCTGATTAAGTTTTTCTACAGTTAGCTTTTTTCAAACACATCCTGACTCTAGATTTTGGTTCAAGGTTCCCAAGTCTTCTGGCGCGGAAGCTGGAAGGGCGAGCTCACCCATTGAGTCTAAAATAATCTAAAATAACCCTGGATAGCGTTTATTTCCAGGTAGACAAAGAAAGAATGTATACCATTGTTCTTCTCCATGGTCTCCATGACCTGCTGTTCTGCATGTTTTTGTTGTCTCCTTCCCACTGCACACCTGAATGAAATGAAATGTGTGATTGATAGGCCTCTGTAGCCATTGTTGACTGCTGAAGAGCTATTTAAATCATTTGATTCAGGTGTGGTACAGCAGAGACATCTAAAACATGCAGGAAGGTGGGTTGAAGACCCCTGAATTAATATTCACCAAATTACAGATTACAAGGTGAATAAGCTTGTTTACTAAAAACTTGGGTAAACCTTTCTTTGCAGCAAAGAATTTTGACGTTAGACTTAAAGTTTTAATGGCAGAGACCCAGTAATAAATGTTTTCATATTTTTCTATAACTACCAATTGCTGCCTTACTAAAACTCACTATTTTTTTCCTGGGATTCTGTATTGAGGTTTGACTCTTCAGCTAAGCAACATTTTTTGTCCAGCTTTTAGGTAGTCTGGTAATCTGTAATTACATATAACAAAAAGTCACCAGTTGATCAAATTGATTAAAGCACCTATTCAAATAGGAAAGCAATATGAATAGTAAAGCAATATGAATATTAAAACTTGTTTACATAAATTTGCCCTTACTTCTAAATTTCAATAGCACTGATAATTATGCTTTGAATGCCAATCAAAGCTCAAGGTTATGGAGTTAGCTTCCTGCCAAAACGTTGTGCACAAAAAAATGTGTTACACACATTTAAAACTTCTTTTACAAACTTTCCCCAAACGTTGCACTCAAAATATCATTTATAAGTTATCCCCGACTACAAAACTGTCTCTGCTCGCACAAAACAGTCTCTCCTCGACTACGAAACAATTCCACACCTCTGCGGCAAATTTCTGCCAATTTCATAAATGAAATTGTTCCGTGTCTTTTTTTTTTTTTTTTTTTTTTGTTAAAGTAATGTTCATCATGGAATGTAGAATTATGCAGGAAAGGAAATTAGAAACTCATACATAACCATTTAATATGATATCTTTGGACATGACTTTCATAATTTCATATGGAGAGGATAAGTAGAGAAGCCATTTTTAGTGCCTATCGTGGCATAGAAGATCTGTAACATATAAATGTCCACAAGACATTCACGTCTGGCGAACGTCAGAAGCGCATACCTTTTCAAACAAGATAAAAATAAAGATTTGCTTAAAAATGATCATGGAAAGCCTAAAGGTCTTAAGGATAATAATAATGATTTAATACAATTCTGAGCATTCAACATTTAATTTTTAAAATACGTTTACTGAACGTCATCTCAACAATCATTTGCTATCAGGATACCTGTTGGTCTTATTGATTTTATTTTTATATTGATCATACCATGGTGGAATTATTTGTCTTTGTGTTATGCTGGTTGTGTTTATAGTAGTCATTTGACTCCGTCCTGCAGAACTGGTTAGATTAGGAGTAGTAGTAATAATTAGCAGTAGTGGTTTTTGGCACGGGCGAACCGGGCAGCTGACCGGTGTGCCATTTTTTTCGATAACACATAGGCGGCGGCACGGGCAGTAAAAAATAAAAAATAAAAATAATCTGCACCAAGAAAGTCTTTCCCATTGGCACCCCTTGGCAGCATGACTGGAGATTGGCAAACACTCCCTACATCTCATCTCATCCCAGACTTGAGGGTGTTTAGGATGTGTTCAAGGCACACAGAACATTAAAGGTTACACTATATGTGTATAAATAATTATTCTGCTTTATCAATTAAAATTAATGTCAATCTGTACTTGTTGAAGTAAAAGAAAGGAAAAGAAAGACATTACAAGAGAGCGTTTGTGTTCAAAGGGTAATATTTTAATAACTATAGACTACATCCTGTTTTCCTGTGTTTCTACGTCAACATTTTTTTTTTTTACAAAAAAAAGTAGAAATAAGTTGAGTAACTCCCTCACTGTAATTGTGTGTTTTGTGCTTTCCTTATTTAGTTTTTTATTGTATTTGTGTTCTAACACTGCACATTCTATAATGTTCATTATTTTTGCTGCAATTGTTAGTTGTAGCTGAGGAGGCCAGTTTCAGTCAAGGTCATGGAGTTGATGCAGAGGAACAGAATAATAGCAGCCATAGGAGTGAGGAGGAGACAGATGAGGAGGGACAGGAGAAAGAGAAGGAGGAGGACGAACCACCTAAAAGACAGTACCAGGTGCAGGACTGGGTTGGTAATAGGTGTTTGCATTGAATCATAAAAATCCTCCAAGGATTGCAGTCCAAACCGTGGTTTTTGACCGGGGAGTAATTCAATGTAGAACTGCCACTGATTACCGTTGTTTTATCTTGTGACATTCTGGTGTCTTGTGCTCTCTTTGCCTGCTAGGTTGCTTGCTAGTTAGCCTAGCCCCCATGAGCACGCACACACACAGACACACATCCTTGTTTAACATACAAAGTGAAGACCGTTCCCTGACTTCCATAGACTTCCACTAATTTTGAAGCCCTTCTATAGCCTAACCCTGACCCGAACCCTAACCATAACCTTTACTGATATATATATATATATATATATATATATATATATATATATATATATATATATATATATATATATATATATTACCCCAATCTAAACCTAATTGACATCTCAGTGTTAAAAACTAAAACACTGTCCTCACTTTACATCTGAGTAAAGAGGAGCGGTGGCCTAGCGGTCAGAGCGTTCTGAGTTCAACTCCCACAAACTGCTGCTCTGGGTCCCTGAGCAAGACCCTTAACCCCAGACTGCTCACAGTGTGGCAGTGTGGCAGTGGGCTGCCACACAGTGGTAACCCACTGCTCCCCATGGGGATGGATTAAATGCAGAGAACAAATTTCATTGGAATGTATGTTGCAATGACAATAAAGGTTATTATATAAGTCCTCTCTTTACTAGTAAAATGAGCAAAAGATGTTCTCACTCAGCTGCAAGTGGAAGAACACACACATCCTTGTTTTAAATATTAACTAAGGACTGTGCTCTGGCTTCCATTGACTTCATTTTAAACTTTTCCCTGACCGATTCCGTCATTGCTTGTTCTCTAATAGCTTCTCAGCTACTGAACCGAGAGATCAAAAGGCTGGCCTCTCTACTGTCTGACTACAGTGGACAGTTGTCTGCATTGTTGATGGCTTTGCAGCAATCCCTCATACTGAGCATGCATGTAGCGACAGTGGAGAGGAAAACCTCCAGCAGTTGAGGTCTAGCTTAAAGGAGCAATGCGAGAAATTTCATTATTTTAGATAGAAAGAACTAAAAAGAATGTTTTGTGAGGAAATAAAGGTATATTTTTGGATGGACTATGATTACACACAACACATAATTTCTCTGTGTTGTTCTCCAGTCTCCTGTTTATATAGCCGGCCATGCATATGTGTATTTGCCCGTACGCACTTGAACAGCTGCCACTCAGGGCTTACCCACTCCTTGCCCGTAAAATGCCACCACCTGGCACAAAATGGTGGAGCACTCCCATCAGATCATATGTTCTCTTGCTAACAGCCTTATAAAGTTATGAGTTATTTTTTTTTCACTAGACATGTTCCTCCAAAAGGTGATGCTGTTTTGCTGTGTGTTTATCCTTGGCAAATATGCGCATACAAGTGTCAGGGTTTAGTTTTTGTCTTGCTTCTGTTTCCAGTGAGTTTTCTGTTTATCATCCTCTTGCTCAGTTTACCCTCCACTCTTCCAGTAATCAGTCACACCCGTTAGGCTTTAATTAGACAGAATCCATTCCGCCTGCCAGCCTCCCTTCCTAAGCCTCACTCCTTCTTCACTTCCCTGCTGGTCCGTCTGCAATCTTCATTCTCCTGGCGCCTCTGCAAGAGAAGCTCCCACGTCCTCCAGAGCACCACCTGTCTGTTGCACTACTGCCTGAGACTTTCCCACGTTTGGTGAAGTGTTAACAGCCCCAAGTTTGGCTATCGGAGATGTTTCCATGTCCGGTCGTCAAGAGCTCCCCATGCCAACCTGCTACCTTCCAGCCACAAGTAAGGCCACCTCCTTGTTGGACTAATCATTGTCTCCTCTGTGTCAGGACTTTCTAGTCGGCTCTGGAGGCTACCCGTTTCCATGACACAGCATTCGCAGCACTCCAGCAACCTCCAGTCTCACCAGCTCTCCAGCTCCTCCATTCACCTTCTTCCACAACCATCCACCTCGGTTCATCTTTGCAAAACCTGACGAGCCGATGGGTGAGAAGGGGAAATAGTTGCCGAGTGCTGGAGCAAGGTAAAGGCAGGTGTAGCTTGATACGCATCTTGTTTTGGTCTACAGTCAGTGCTTAAACTCCACCTAGTGGTGAAAAATTGCTTTTTGCTCCTTTAAATAATTAGTTTAGAAAATAAGTATTTAGTCTTAAAACTAAATATTTGGTTTGAATACGAACTATTTAGCTTGCTGGCAAAATATTTAGCTCCATATATTTAGTACGTTAAATACATACTTATTTTTGTCATGGTTTAGTTTTTTATTTGGCTTCTGTTTACCATTAGCTTTCTCTTTTCTTCCTCGTTTTAGTTAGGTTTTTGACTTTATTTATTGTTTTCAGTTTTATCATCCCTTTTCACTCAACCTTCACTTCACAACCTCTGCTGTCAGTCGCACCTGTTAGCGATTTACTATCAATCAGACTCTTTCCACCTGTTAGTTCCCTTATTTAAACCTCCCTCTGTTTCCATTTCCTCGCTGGTCCATCATCATTCCACACCCTCTCCATGCCGGTCATCTGTGTGTCTTTGGAACTCTGCCCTCTGTTTTTTCATTTAAGGTTAGTCCTGCCAGTCGTCTCTGAGAAGCTCTGAACTTTGTCATGTTGGAAGAGCTGTGATTGCTCCTAGCCGTCCCTGAGAAACTGTGGACTCTGCTACCTGCCTCTGAAGAGCTGTGGACTCTGCTGTCTGTCTGTGGCTCCCTGTTCTCGAGCCCCGGGCCGTCAGCTCCTGCCATCTCCTGCCATCTCCTGCCATCTCCTACATTCCTGCTCCTGTTCAGTTCTGCCTCTCCGGATACATCATTTACCATCCCCTCAATAAAGACTATTAATTTTAGTCCCGTGTGTTGTGGTTCTGGGTTCATCCAAGACAAATCGTGACAATTTTATTTTGAACACAGCTTGGTCTAAATACACTGAAATGATGGCCAAGTCCATTAAAAGTAACAGGCCTAAAACTTTGGGCATGTTGTTTTTGCACCCTGCAAGAGTCTCCAATAATTACTAGAAGTGCATTTCCTGTGACTCACATTCTTTTACATGTCTAAATGTAGCCCATGTCAGCCTTTTAGGCACAGAAGAAACTCCTCACCATTGTTTCCAACACACTCACTCTCTATTGAACAATGTGAAAAACAACCAGATAAATTTTGACCACCACTCTTTGTAGATGGCAGCGTGATTACCACAATCATGTTAAATGTCCACAGACTTAATTTAGCTGAATTAAATCCTTGACATTTACTTGACGGACACTCTGTGGCCTATCTGGGATTTCTCTGAGAACTTCTTATGCAGGCGATGGTTTAATTTGTTCTGAAGAGTGGTAAACATGCAGACAGTGTTGAACTGGCACACTTCAGACTGATTCATTCCAGTTATTGTAACCTAAACACTTTATTTAGTCACTCGGTGCAAACTGGGTCAGTTGAGCATTTGTGCCCACAGGCATGCATTTGATTCATCTCCCTTTCAGAATCACTGTTCTGATGCATCACAATAAGTTTACTGGTATCTGAATACAAAAATTATTATTTTCTGAGTTAATTAAACCTTAAGATCTTATGAATTAATCTATATTGGATATACTGTAGGAAAATGTAAGATTAATACTGGTGATTATTTTGATATGCTATCAACGACTATATAAAGACATGCTTATTTTATTTATCTATAATTATCTGTTCTCACTGTAGTATCAAAAATGCTTTCATTGTGTGTTAGATTCTTGGAATGGGACTTTAGAGTACATGGCACACATCTTTTACAAAGTAACAAATAGTTTCCTTCTACTGTCTCTGCATATTCTTAGCATGTATACCTGCGACAAGATCGTTTGAGATGGGCCACCACCCACATTCTGTAACCAATGAATAATAGATATTTACCTTTTCAAGACATGATTAATACTGTATTATGTTTCACTGCATGCACGTTTTCCCTTACTTCCCCACCCCAACAGCTCTATACTTTAGATTGTTCACTCTGTTTTACAACGGTTTCCAGAACCTTCAGCTGTAGAAAGCAAATCCCAAAAATAAACATCAATTAAAGTTATTAAAGTTGTTAAGTTGTTAAATGATTGCAGTGTTATATGTATTGATATGGATTTATTCTGATATATATATATATATATATATATATATATATATATATATATATATATATATATATATATATGAAAGGTCCTGGGTCCAAGTTGTACCTTTGCCCTGGGTCTTTCTGCATGGAGTTTGCATGTTCTCACTGTGCATGCGTGGGTTCTCTCCAGGTTCTCCAGCTTCCTCTGTAAATTCTCCTTAGGTGTGAGTGTGTGCATGAATGGTTGTTTGTCTCTGTGATGCCCTGCGAATGACTGCCGACCTGTCCAGGGTGTACTCCGTCTCTCGCCCACTGACAGGTGGAGATAGGCACCAGCACCCCCACGACCCCATGAGGGATAGACGTGTTAGAAAATGGATGGATGGATATATTTTTCTTACTTTAATGTAGCTAAAATGGGTACTCTCATCAATATCTGAATCAAATTAGGTTATGCATCATGCATACAAATGCACATTTTTTATTACTTCTTTGCTTCATGTGCTAAAGTTCATCATGAAATATTTCCTCATTTCTGCTGTGTCCCACAAAATAAACCCTTTCATCTGAGTGGTTAGTCTGCACAGCAAATCTGCTGTAGACCACCTAACAAATCAAATTTACCTGGCATACTTTTAGCTTGACCATGGTGCAGACAGAAATGAAGGATGTCGCAGCTGAGGTCCGGAAAAGTGTTTATTGTGAAGTTTGCACATAAACAAACACATAAAAGTTGTTCTTCAGGTTTTGAGACCAGGTTCTATGGTGACACAAGGAGGAGAGGTTATTATTTTTGGTTCCTGATCCAGTCGGTGTAAGTTTAGATTAGGCATTTATTAAGAACCAATATTTACATAGACTTATTCTGTCCCACTGTCTTTTATAATAGGAAATAACAAATTAAACTCATTTGTTTATAACAAGAAGTAAAATTTGAGGCTACTAAAGAGCATTTGTAGTTTATAGGATAGAAAAATAAATAAAAAGAGCCACTAAGATTTAATTTTACACTTGCAAGGTAAAGCAAATGATAAAGTTTCACTTATGCAAATATAACAATGGCAGACACAAATGATTCTATAATGGATCACATATTTCTAACCTTGCAAGATAATGTTCAAAACAAGTACAACAATGTTAATTTCTAGTACCAACAGTGGGACATGAAAAAAAAGCTGAAAAAGAACCCACTGTGTTACTCCTGAGAGTGGGGTCCTTGCAGAAGTCACCCTGACACTCCCTTCCATGTTAATCCATCCTGAACTACTGCTTCTTCTCGTATGCCACTAATGTCCCCGCCGTTCCCCTCCATTTCTCCGCCGTGTTCATCCTGTCTTTCATTCCGGTGACCTCTCCTGCTCCGCCATCATTCTCCGTATTGAGATCAATGTGTGCCGGCTGAGAGGCAGCACCCGCAGGGCACTGAGCCGTTCCGCTTAACCTTCCGAAGTCGCTCGTTGTAACCTGTTCGATCACAGACGCTGCCTGACAAACCTGCAGACACACTTACACACACACACGTGCCACTACAGTTGTGTGTGTACAGTCTGACATGCTTGGCATTGTGTGTGCCTAAAGATTTAATCACATAACCCACACACACACACACACTGTAATGCCCAGAGACGAGCAGACGTTACCCTGATCTTAGTCATGGGTGAGATTGCAAACGCCGTCATCCCTCACTGTATCTATCTACCTTCTATTCCAGAGCCCTGTGTCACCTTCCACTCTTTCTCCGTTCTCATCCTTGCATCCACTCGCTTTCATTTTCTCCTCCTTCATCCTCCTCCTCCTCCTCCCCCTCTCAGGGCCCTGGTAATATTTGCCATAAATCATGTCTGTAAAACTCCCATACACACTGCGGCTGCCAGCCGTACCTTGCAGTGGCTTGTTTTTGCTTTTACCCATGCAATAACCATGCAGGCAATGCCCAGGAATTGTGACCTGCATGAATGCGATGGCCGATCAGAATGATTTAGCATGCGTCAAATGGCTTTTGAGTTTGTGCACAAACACAAACATGGCAAAAAAAATGATGCTAAGATAGTCTTCACATCTCGTGTGACACCAGTGAAGTTCTCCCAATAATAAGTTAGCAGTATTCAAGGAGGACACCGAGTACGAGGCAGACAGATTGTGTGATGAGATTCTTAGCTACGGAACGTGATCCGTGTGTAGATGGTTTTCCGACAGAAGAGTTTTTTAATCTTTTATTTTAAGATGTTCATTTCAGCCTGGCATTTAGGGAGGCGCGCAAGGAGTGCCGTTTAAAGTCATGCCAAGTGAAATAAAGAGGAGGTTAAACTATGATTTATAGGCTCCCACAGACAGGCAAAGCAATCATTTGATAATGTTGCTGGGAATTTCGTATTGCCTGTCAAGAATTATCTGCTAACTTACAGAACTTTGTTACCTTTGAATCTGTTACGCCATCCATTGTCTATACCCTATATTGTAAAAACCAACCCAAAAATTGTCCAGTAGCAATATAGAATACTGTTTGATGCTTTCAGGCTACCTAGGCGCCACATACTGCATATTTATTGGTCACTCATTTGGTTTCTTAATGGCAGAAATGGCAGGAAATCTGTTACATTTACTTGAGTACCCTTCTGGGAAAAAAAAGCTTCTAGGTGTAGTTTAACAGAGGCCTATGCAGAGTATCCCCCTATAAATGGGGGAATTCCTGGCAGTAGGTGTCATGGTGGTGGGGGGGCTGTCAAACATTGAGGCTTATAATACGGTGGGGGAAACCCTGCATACATTTTACTTCTACTTGAATAATATTATTTGTATTGATTGCTTACCTGACAACAGTTTTAAGCAAATTTTTGCTAAAGATTAGGTTAACTCTAGATGATGTTGGAAAGATAATTAAGAATCTTTATTGCCACTGTTGTGCAATTATACACTGTTTAAAGTTATTTAATGTTTCATAAATAACACTCTGTCTGTTAAGTATTGTCTGGTGATGATCAGCTCTTAAGCTGATATCAAGACAATGGTTGAAAGGGATGAATTCGAGCACTATCGATCTTTTAACAGCAAAACCTGCACACACATAGAATAGAGGAGTGACAACTTCTTTTCAAGTTCAAGAATTTAATAACAGAAATAAAATGAACATCCAGAGAACATCACTATGTAATGCTGTTTACCTGAATTAGCACAATATTTCAATTAACAATTCCTCTCTACTAGGCTAGTGAAACTTAACTAAACTACTAAGCAAAATTAAGATAAAAAGAAGCTAAGCTAAGGAACTGTTTACATGCAAAAACAAACAAAAGACAAACAAGAGTGGTTGGTCATGATTTGAGTAACTCATTGAATCCTTGTTCACTGAAGGTCTGATTCCAAAAACATGGAATGGAGTTAAAACATTTGCCATGTATTTCAATCCATTCACAATGCAAAGCCCAAATTAAACAAAACATTATTTGTTGAAATAATATTCGGAGGACTGGTTTGTCCTGTAAAATCATTTAAACCCTTACGACCGAGTTTGTTAATGCGATTCTCCCTCTGGGCTTCTGGGGTCGCTGTGGCAACTTGGTGGCTAAGAGGTTACAACATAAAGTTATCAAAATTGCCTTTACCAACATTAATATTTGGTAGTAATGCGGGGATAAGGCTCATAACACCACCGGAGGATGGTGCACAGCAGAACAGTTACGCTTTATGCTTTAAAACAAACTCCTTTTGAAATGTTCGAAACCGGATGTTAGCATGGCTAATATCCTGTTGGCTAGCGGATGCTCGGCGTTAACAAATGAAAGCTTTTGCTTTATTTTTAGTCATAATGAGTGGCTGGATAACATAAACATTAATGTCCCATCAATGTATGAAACCCTTGTGGAGGTAACCTTAGTGTTAAAACCTTAAAACACACTTGACAGTGACATGGTACCAAATGCTAGCAATGCTATATCGTTAGCCTTTTGTTCAAAACACCAGGTGTACACGCTTTTCAAGACATTTCCCAATAAACCTTTTTTAACTTCACCCTCAGCTCGCTGCCCAAACCTCTGTCCTTTGTGAGTTCTGTCCAGTTTTGGCCATTCACGGAAGGAGCGTTGAAGGAGGAAGTTGTTGGTTTGCCTCTTGGCAGGTTGGCATTACCCTTGCAGCAGCATGTGGCTAACGGCGTGGTCTGGATAGCTTGGAGGCCACGTTCTTTGACCGGGATGCAGTCTGATTTGAGCAGGGGTTTTCCTCAGCATCCAGCCTTCAGCTCCATCGGGGTTCGCTTCCTTGTACAGGCTGAGAAAAATACACAGAGCTGTTTCGCATGCAGGATCTTTGCCCCTGCATCTGATTGTGAGGTTAGGACAGCAACTTAGCTCTGTATTTGTGTGTTGATCATCCAGATTCAGTCTGGTCCTCTGCTGAAGCCGGCAGACGACATTAGCAGACCCTGGATCAAGCGTGGCTGGTTCAGACACCTTCCCTCAGCTGCTGGCTTGTGTGTCGGTCAGGGCCGACCAGGCCCTCATGGTTCAGGCCTTCTTTGTCTGCTCTGAGAGAGCTGCTGTAGAGCTGAAGAAATCTGCAGAAGCAAAGAGCTGAAGAGAGGAATCTGCAGAAGATGTGCTGTGACTTTTATCTGTAAGGAGTGGTCACAGCTGACCTCCCACTGAGAGAGAGTGAGAGAGAGGCCGCCCTCTGTGCCTGTGTATCCTTTACAGCAGGAGTTGGGTTCCTTTGTCAAACTCTTCCACTGTTCAGAATTCAATCTGAGATCAATTATTCATCATGGCATATTATGGCATAACACCACCATATGTTGCCATAGTCGCTTTTTTTACGAGAGACACTGGCTCAGGGTGCACACAGATTACATATAACGTCCAGATACAACAAGACATAATATTTGTGAAATCAGTTGATTGCACTATCCACACACTCTGTTAGAAGCTCAAAGCGTGCAAATAGTCTTTAGGATCTGATAAGATTCGTACCGGAGTCCAAAAGATCAGATAGAAGTCCTTTTGTGAACGATCAAAATCATTGTGATGTTCCACGAATTAAACACTCTCTCAATGATGCAATTATGCCCACAGTAAATACTGTACTATTATTTTAAGCCTTCATTTACAGAACAGAGGTGGATAACTTGTTATGTAGTTGAAGCTGTAACCAACTGCTAAGGAGACAGCTCAGCTGACCAGGTTCATAGCACCATCTCTGAATCAAAAAGGCTAACTCCTATCACTCTATCTATATGTCTACCGCCTCAGGGTTGTAGAGGCTGGTCAAGACAATCGAAAATGCATGCACAGACTCAGTTCAACGTATCAATTTAGCCAAGCTAGTTAACCTAACATCCGTGTTTTGGTCTATGTTAGGAAACTATTCCAAAAGGGAACCTTTGCATGTACACGGAGAACATAAAAACTACTAAGAACTGCTCACTATGCAGCCATGTAAAAAGAAGTTCTTAGCACATTTCTTATTTAGAAATTTTCCCTCATCTTTGGATTTGATGTATAAAGTTGAAAACATTCCTTTTTTTCTTCATGCCAACCTGTTTGTTAGTCATAAGTTAAAATGAGGTTTGGCTTCTATAGAGACAAATGTTGATTACCATGTCCAGTACACACAAACTTGTTTTGAACAGTCACAAGTCCAAACAATGTCTTCAATAAAGCTGCGTCTTCACTGTTGCGCCATTCTTCTATGTTTAGGTTGAGGTTATCAGAACATTTGGGCTGAAACTACCTTTTCAGGGCTGGTGAACAACAACAACAACAATGATCTACTGCTTGGGGACAGATTATTAGATACATGTTGAGTTTTAGCTTGCCCCATGACATGATAGTCCTAAAACTCAAACTTTTTTGTTTGTTTTTATGTCTTTGTGTGTCCAACAGGGAAAACATAAGCAGGTAAACAGTGCTGTGAGACAGCACAAAGTGGAGCCACCCACACAGCAAACTTAAGTATACATAAGGAACAGAGGGAACGGAAGGGCTTCAAATTAGGAGAGGAGACTCTTCTATTGAGGTGAAACGAGATGAGTGCATGCAGAGAATGCCGAGGGTTGCAGCAGCACAACTGAGCAAAGAGGAGTGAAAACAAGATTAGTTACTGGGCCCTGGACACTTTGGCACTTCACTGATTAAATAAACACTTCCCAACAAGTGTTAATCTACCAAAGGGGAACCTGCTTTGGTGTGAGATCATAAACTGAGCACTTTTCTTTCCTATACTTCAGAATTGCTCCTACAAGTTATATTTACTGATACTGCAGGCAGCACACAGAGGTAGAAGGTATGTGTTAAGGGCAATCTGAATGCCAGAGGATACAATATAGCTCTGACTTAAAGATTTCTTAAGTTCCTGCTAATGGTTGCTTTGTGTAGTTACTCTTTGGTAGTTAGTATTAAAGGGGTGGGGTATAACCAACGGAGATCGTGTTTAGATTTATTACATTTCTGAAATAAAAGGTGAAAGCCATGGCAAACTTAGCTCCCCGTAACCTACACCGTATTGTTGTTGGTTAGCAGCAAGGGTGGGTTTCCCATCTAATATCTAGCAATAGTTGGCTGTCCTCCTAAACTGACAGCCCAGGCAGGGAAAGCATTAACCTTGGAAGCAGTAAACAGAAACAGGTAACCCTGAAAGAGCTACAGACATCCACAGCTCAAGTGGGAGAATATTTTAACGAGGTAACTATTAGTTTTGCACTGTGTAGAAGAGTAGCACCAAGAAGTCCTGCTTGAATCCATGTACATGAAAAATCTTGCAAAAATCGCAAACGTAGAAAAAAAAACTGCTTGGGAACGATAAAGCAAAAATGAAGTTTAGTGAAAAATGCTACATGTGACAGAAAACTGCACTTCACCCTGAACACAACATCCCCACTGTAAAACATGGTTGTGGCAGGAGTGATGGGTTGAGTCGTCTGCGCATGTCGGGTGTTTTTTGCACGTGTCTTGCCTAAGCACGTCTGTGAAGCAAAGCATTTTGAGAGTTTAGCAATGTTGAATAGACAGTTGTCAGGATCCACAGGGGTTTAATTTTTTATTGTAGCTACCTGCAGATCCTACAGCCTGGTTATTGTACATCCAACCTCAAACCTGGAAACAGTTAAATGGCATCTTGTGCGTTTAAAGGGTTGTAAAACCGAAACTATTAAATAAATAAATGAATAAATAATTGGGCATTGTTTTAGAAACTTTAAAGCCTCCTCCTTATGGTGCATTCAGACTCGCCACAGTGTCTGCGGCGTGAATGGAGGATTTGCATATTATCCCCTTGCAAAGTTGGGTGCTCTGTCTCTTGGCCTCTGGCTACACTCTTTCCCTCTGCTCTCCCGGTGCTTCTGTCTGAGCTCCATAGCAGGGATGCTGGCGCCGTTGTTCTGCTTTCCCCATTAAATGCAGCACCCTGACTCGCTTGGTAAACTCCTGGTCCGCTGTGTTGAGTTGAACATATAAGAGGATAGAAGCTTCTCATATGTGATGACAAAAGGTGTCAGAAGGTGAAGCTGGTCTCACCTTCTGTGCATGCAAACTGCACAGAGGTCAACACCGTGTGATGTATGCAGAAATGTTGTAGTCACTGTGTTTGGTGCGAACGCACCATTAGAGGGATTTTTTTTAAAAAAAGGCAACATTTCTGACCTATTTGTGATTAAAAATGGGCGTGGCTCTCCTCATATTGGTACCGGCATTAGTGGGCTAGACAGGTTTTAAGCATTTTATTACAGAAGAATGGGAAGTCTCTTGATGGTCAAAGCTGTTATAAAGTCATGTTTCATATCAGGTTAGTCCAAGATTACTTACTGTCCCATTTCCTAGATGAATGAAGATGTATTACTTATTGACGTCTTTATGCTGGTGCTTGGGCCTGATTTACGTCTAAACCAGGGGTCTGCAACCTTTGGCTCCAGAGCCACTCCCTAAGGTTTTCAGAGTAGCTGTGCTCAATAATGTTACGCAACTGAGTAGTGCTTTGATATTTAAATGTACTAAGAAACACATTTGGACAATGTCTACATAACGTTTCCTAAAGCTTTCCATATTTATGGGAAATAATTCCTTTTTTCTACGTTTTTAAATCCCAAAAAGTAACTAAAACTGTGACTCTTGGCAAGTTTTATTTAGTGGCACTAGTGGTCAATACTGAAAAGAAGGAAAATTCTTACCTTGTCGGTAATAACAGTCCTATTTTTCCTTGTGCGAATTCCTGTCTTTGTGAAGCAGTTATTAACTGGTTGTGCACTTCACTGATAACACCAAGTAATTCGTAACATGGATTATCTAATGAGTTTTTTTTAGCCTATGCACTCCTAATTCTGATTTCATTTGGTCTTTGCTTATGCTACAATTTAGACAATCAATTTATTTCAGGAAACCCTCTATCCACTCCCAATAACAGTTTTTATTTGTTGCTTTCTCTCTTATTCCTGCCAAGCACCATGGTTACGCATGTTGTTTGTTATCCAGGATGGCCGTTTGGTGTGTTTTATGACATCATTGTAAAAAAAAAAAATACACAATTTCTTGTTGAAAATCGAATCCAACAAAACAGTTGGATTTACCTGAGGACAAGTACAAAATAAATAAAATGTATGTTAGAAGTCAACTGATGTATTTAAAGCAGTGAAAATGGTAGAACATTCCTCAAAAATCATTTATTGAACATTTGAGGCTAAAACATTTATTGTGATTTGTAGTCAAAACATATATATTGTCAAATCATTGTTCTGATGGAAATGGGAAAAAATATTACAGTATCAATTTTTGACAACGTCTAACATCCCTTTGTACAAAATCTTCTGACATCTGCTTCAAAATGTTGGGTCTCTATTGTAGAAAGTGTCTTAACATAATTGTTTTTCCTTTGAACATGTCTGGAAAAAAAACCCACATTTATCTTGATAAAACCATCATGATTCCTCAGCATTTATTGACCATGACTGCTTGTGTGCGGACTGACCCTGACTAAGTGTCTCCCATGACAGTTTGAATTTAAAGAGCTCTGGCCTTATATAAGAGCAACAGTTCAGAAACAAGCCTTTGGTTTGAGATAATTAACTGATGTCAGCGGCAGATGCTCCAGCTGCGGGGCATGTGACAAGATTAAGCCACACTATTACTGGTGCTTGGTCATTCCATAAATGAAAGGGGGCCGTGAGGCTGACACACCACTGCCCATCAGAAACATCCCTCAATATGTCTGGCCAAGGTCCCAGAAATGACCTCCGCAACCAGAATAAAGATTATCTTTTCCCTCCGTTAACAGCGCCTTCTTACTGACCTTACTGTCTGCTCCAATCACATCACATTTCACAGTCTTCCACAGCTGTACTTCACAGCATCTAGTAGGGCACGGGCTGGTGACATGACCCCCGCAGCCGGGGGATGAAACCCACCGCTCGGTTACCGACATGCACGTACGTCTCGCTGTAATTGTGAGAGCCTTCAGCGGGGGCTGGTTTCCCCCTCAGGCTAACCCCGACGCTCACCTCCTGCTGTACGCTGCATTATCTATAAAGTACACAGGAAAACATAGTGATTTGTTGTTGTAGCCATCTGAGGTTCAGTTCAGGAGAGTAGCCTGCAGGGAAAAACCAGCAAACCGGTGTGATTTATGTTGTTTTGTAATCTGTTTAGGGCATGCCTGAAGGTGGGGAATTGAAGAAGTGATGCGAGCTGCTTTAAAATATAACCTTTACATATTGTTAGCTGCATGTTTGCTGCTCCAAAAATCCAGGCTGTAGTGAAAGAGTGAAAGAGCCTCCAGTGGATTGTATGTAGGGAGACGTCTGCATGTGGGCTCCAATTGCATATTTATATGGTTCACGGGTTCAGAACTAATACCACACTTCATGTGGTTTTTCAGTTCCACTCCTGTCCCGAATCTGTCAAATTCATTTGTGGATTAAAGACCAGCTTATTCAGTGTGTGTAAAAGGGTAAAAACCCACTGTGACTTTCCCTGATGAGGCCAAGTAATGTGAAATCTGAGATTAAGGATGTATAATTATATTAAAAGCTTGTTCGTGTGGATTTTACACGAGTAGCTCCCAAAGTTAGGGTTGTGACCCCACTGTATGAACAGTGGGAGATCTTTTGTGGAAAATAAAATTAGAGTATCGGTGCATATTCCTAAGAGATTCTGGTTAAGATTGATATGATAGCATCCACAGTTACATCAGATTTATCAGCTGGACATCCATGCTTCAAATCTGCTGTTCAACCACATCCCAAAGGTGCTCTGTTGAGCTGAGATCTGGTGGCTATGGAGATCACTGGAGTTAAGTGAACTCATTCTCACCCACAAGAAACCAGATTGAGATTAGCTAAACTCTGTGTCAAAGTGCTTCACCTTGCTGGAAGTATCCATCAGAAGATGGGCACTCTGTAATCATGAAGGGGTTTCCCTGGTCAGCAACAATTCTCAGATAGGCTGTGTAACTTAAACAATGCTCAGTTGGTAATAAGGGGGCTAATGTTTGTCAGTAACTAATCATCAATGCTTTGCATCACCACTATTAGCCTGAACTGTTGACACAAGGCAGGATGGTTCCATGATTTCATGTTGTTGACACCGTATTCTGAACCCAACGTCCAGATGTCACAGGTCTCACAGAGACTCACTCTTCATGTTGTCTGAAGCGGTGTCCTATGTGGTCTAATGATGTTGTAGCTCATCTTATTTAACCCTGAGCATCCTCTTCACAACAGGGCGCCTTCAGTCAGAGGCTTCTCCAGATACGCTATAAGTCTGCCAACAGCCACCAGCAACTGCATCTCATTGAAAAAACCTCTATGAGTTACAACAACATTTCATTTTCCTTTGGGATTAATAAAGCACTTTTGAATTGGAATTGTGTGCAACATTGTGTGTGCCCTCAGAGACAGGTTTCTGCATAGTTTGGTTGTCACAAGCAGTCAGTTGAGCTGCTGTTGCCTTTCTATTGTCTCAAAGTAGCCTGCCTACTCTCCTTTGACCTCTGACATCGACAGGCCATTTTCATGCACATAACCTGCAACTCAGGGGGGGGGGTGTTATCTTGTTCACACCACCCTCTGTAAACAAGAATCATTATTATTATTATTATTATTATTATTATTTTGGTACATCAGTAGTTTTAGAAATGCTCAAACCAGCCAGTCAAGCACCAACCTGCCAAGTTCAAAGTCAATCAGATCCGCTTTCTTTCAGATTCCTAAATGCATGCCATATGATTGGCTAAGTTTCTGTTCATCTTAGTACAAAATTAAAGAGGTATAACTGATAAAGCCTCTGGTTAATATACATTTTAGACCAAAACTAATACTGTCAGGATTTGTTTATGGATGAACCCAGAACCACACACACAGGACTAAAGTTGAGAGTTTTTATTGAAAGGTTGATGGGATGGTGGGTGATGTAACCGGAGAGGCAGGACTGCGCAGGAACAGGGGTGTAGATGATGGCAGGAGCTGACAGCCCGGAGAGAGAGTTCTTGGGCCCAGAGAATGGCAGCAGAGTCCACAGCACGGCAGAGAGTGAGCCAGAGCACAGCAGCAGGTTACTCAGCATGGTAGGGGGAAACCAGAGCACGGCAGTAGAATTCACAGTACGGCAGAGAGCAAACCTTGAGGAAAAGCAGACGTGGCAGGGTTCCAGTAGCAAGCAGGAGGCTGGCAGGTGAAATGCATCTGACTGATTGATTGACTAACTACCAACAGGTGTGACTGCAGAGGGAGTGAAATGAAGGCTGAGTGAGAAGGGGAGGAGGAAACTGAAAACTAACAATAAATAAAGTCAAATCATAACTAAAACCCAAACAAGGAGGAAAAACTGAAAACTAATGGTAAACAAAAGCCGAATCAAAACTAAACCCTGACAAATACTATAATAAATTTGCATTCCATTAAAGCCTATTGATGCATATTCAACACACGCCAATGTTTAATTTGGAAACACTTTGCTAAGGCAAAGTTCTTTTTGTATAGCACATTTTAGTAACATATATATATATATATACAGGACTGTCTCAGAAAATTAGAATATTGTGATAAAGTTCTTTATTTTCTGTAATGTAAATAAAAAACATGAAATGTCATACATTCTGGATTCATTACAAATCAACTGAAATATCGCAAGCCTTTTATTGTTTTGATATCGCTGATTATGGCTTACAGCTTAAGAAACCCAAATATCCTATCTCAAAATATTAGAATATCGTGAAAAAGTATACTAGTAGGCTATTCAACTAATCACTTGAATCGTCTAATTAACTCGAAACACTGCAGGGTTTCCTGAGCCTTGAAAAACACACAGCTTGGTTCAGTAAACTAAATCACAAGTATGGTAGTGGTTTAGAGACGACATAAGATTCTCACAGTAACTGGTGTACTGACCATGGCATTACTGTCCTTGATTGGCCTGCCAATTCCCCTGACCTGAACCCCATAGAGAATTTGTGGGGTATTGTGAAGAAGAAGCTGAAAGACACCAGAGCCAACAATGCAAATGAGCTAAAGGCCGCTATTGAAGCATCCTGGGCATCCATAACACCTCAGCAATGCCACAGGCTGATTGCCTCCATGCCACGCCGCATTGATGCAGTAATCTGTGCAAAAGGATTCCCAACCAAGTACTGAGTGCATTAATGGACATTTTCAAATGTTTGATTTTGTTTTGCTGTTATAATTTTTTTTTACTTGGTCTGAGAAAATATTCAAATATTTTGAGATAGGATTTTTGAGTTTTCTTCAGCTGTACGCCATAATCAGCGATATTAAAACAATAAAAGGCTTGCGATATTTCAGTTGATTTGAAATGAATCCAGAATGTATGACATTTCTTGTTTTTTAATTGCATTACAGAAAATAAAGAACTTTATCACAATATTCTAATTTTCTGAGACAGTCCTGTGTATATATATATATATATATATATATATATATATATATATATATATATATATATATATATATATATATATATTCTAATTTTCTGAGACAGTCCTGTGTATATATATATATATATATATATATATATATATATATATATATATATATATATATATATATATATATGTCAGGACTCAGCTGGCAGGGCCAGGCAGCCTGTTGCCATCTTTGCTTCGTCCACAGGTGTTCGCGGTTGGCTGGTGGGCGGAGTAGGCGCACCTGCAGCTCGTCAGCAGCACCGGAGCTGCACTATAAGATCTGCACTCGGACAGCGGGTGGATGCCTGAGTGTTACCGTTGTGGTATGCCTACCAGCCTCGACCTCACGCCTTTTAGACTTTGCTCCCTCGCTAAACCGCTACCCTTTGTGTCTCCCAGGTACCTCCTCGTGCTCCTTCGTCCACCTTCGAGCTCCTCAGTCCTTCTCGTGTTGCCTCTTGGGATTTCCCCGTTCATCTTGAGTGGAGCCTTGCTTCTCGGACGAGACGCACTCCCGACGACTCCCAGGTTCCATCCGCTGTCCTGAATCCTCCGGTGCTGCTCGGACCTCTCGCCCCGCTCTCAGCCGCCCGGACACCTACGACCAACATTCAGCTGAGTCCACACTGCCGTCCTCCCCGGTCGGGTTACTTGCACCTCGTGGTAAGCTTACGTTCCCCTGAATACTTTCCTTGGGGCTTTCCCTTCCCAGAATTAACGTTCTCCCCTTACCTCTAGATCGACCTGGTCCCCGCCGCCCGAGTTCCTGCCCGAGTATCTTCCAGCCCGCAGATTAGCTTCGCCGCCTAGCATTCTCGCCTGTGTAAACAATAAACCTTTTAAACTTACCTGTCGTTACCGAGTGTGTTTCTGCATGTGGGCCCGACATCTCAAGGCAAACATGACAATATATATATATATATTATATGTTACTAAAATGTGCTATTTTTTGTATAAAATGTGCTATACAAGAAGCCTTTGCCTTTAAGTTTCCATGGCTGCACCCAGGCATGTGTCCTGAAAACATTATTAACATTTCAATCTTTTCCCCCTGGTCCTACTCAGAAAAAAAAATCCTTCAGCTTTTCACCTGTAACTGTCATCCCTGCTGTCATTGTGGAATGGCGCTATCATACAACTGGGCTGTATTCCCCTCACTAAGCTGGTTCACCTCGACAACATGAGGCGAGTGCTTGGCGGCCTCCCTCTCTGTCTCATTTTTTGTTCAGTTTTTTTTTTTTGAACACCAGCGCACTAACTATTTAAAAGATGATAAAATCTTATTCCAAGGCCCGAATTATACGTAACATTAAATAGAGCTGTATCTTGTTAAGATAAGGGCTTAGAATTATAACTGTAATGGTCATAAGGTCTTAACCTATTAAAGGTCTAAGGCAGGGTGTCCTCAGTCAAGTCCACGAGATCTACTATCCTGTAATTTTTAGATGAATTCCTTCTACAATACCCTGAATCAAATGGTGTAATCACTCTTCATAATCACATCCAACTATGTAGAAGCCTGGTAAGAAGGGATGCATGGTTGCAGTATTGTGGCCCCTGATGACTGGACTTGGGCACTCCTCCCCTAAGACATTTCTTACCAAAACAGAGAAACTTGATTTTATAATCAAGGTGGTAAGAACAAAGCTCCTTCTGGCCAGAACATTTAATTGTGCACAAGAAACAAGTACTCCTTGGAGGTCTTCTTAAGGATCTATCTTTATAGGCCCTCACACATCAGGGCAGTAACCACACTTACTTCAAATTTCTCACCAGTTACACACAAAAAAAGTTATTCTCAGATTATATGTAAAAGACAGAAAGCTAAAACTCCAAAACTAGCAAGAAAAGCATTTTTTCTCTCTTATGGGAGAGAGTAGGTAAGGGCCTTGAAACTTCCAGGAGCCCAGAGCGGACTCCTCTGTTGACCGTCAACTTTATGTGGAAACAGTTGCACGGTAGGGTACAGTTAGGCTAAAACACAAATAAGGAAGTGAAGAGCATGCGTGCATCAACAGAAAACCAGACAACACGCTGCACAGACCTTGTTATCCACCACATCTCACAACGCTCTGACAAAATCCCTGGCTTATTAACCCTCCTGTGTGCACTTCCTGCCTCTCGCTGCAGGGGATTGTGGGTGTTGTATTGAAATATTGACTCGTGACATTCCCACAGGTCCAGCCTGTACTGGTTCCTTGTCAAAAGTATTAAATGTCACACACTTGAGCAGCTCACACACACACTCGCAAACCCACACACACACACACACACACACACACACACACACACACACACACACACACACACACACACACACACACACACACACACACGAAGAGCAGAGACGGGTGCTGATACAAAGATCTTTGCTGTTAACTGCAGTCAGATGGAAGTACAGGAAGAGCAGCACAAGCAGGTGCACTCATTCAGTTGAACAGCTAGACTATCGCCTACAGACACACACACACACACACACACACACACACACACACCCACACACACGGACATGCCCTCATTAATGCAAATGATAAACAGTGTGACCAGCCGAAGCCGCTCAGGGATCTTTGCCACAGTTCAAAATCACCAAACTGTACCCATCCTTCCACCGTTTTTGCTCTCTCTCTCTCTCTCTCTCTCTCTCTCTCTCTCTCTCTCTCTCTCTCTCTCTCTCTCTCTCTCTCTCTCTCTCTCTCTCTCTGTGTGTGGGTGTGTGAATGCACTCGTGCTATTGCTGGAACGTGTAAAAGCTCAGGAATAAACATGAGCATTGCCATGAGCGTTTTTTTTCCGGAGCCTCGACTATTCCCTTTTTTGGAGCAAGAAATGAACTCATGTAGCCAACCTTATCTGCTAACTGCCTATTGATTTAGTCTCCTGGAAACACAAGTGGCTGACCACCCACAGCTACACACACTCTCACGCTGATCTGTGCCATGTCAACAGACTCCAGCAGCAGGACCGGGCAGCAGACAGCACGTTCCCCACGAATGAAAGGCGGCTAATTAGGGAGGAAATTAAACAGCGAGGTTCCGTGATGGAATCCAAATGGAGTTCAACAGAGGAGGCATGCAGGGGAAAATAAAAATTGTAAAAAGTTTGTGTTAGTAATCTCATCTTCCCTCCTTCGTGCTCCCTCTCCTCTGTAGCGCATGCTTAATTTCTGCGGAATCATTTTGAGGACTTGAGGCTAAATGAAAAGCCCTGAAAGACGAAAGGTTATTAGGGAGGAATGAGATGGAGAGATACTTTGATGCACTGTAAATGGAGTTTAGTTGTGATGTGCGTGGCAAAGATGGACTGAGAGACGTTCCCCTCCTTGTCATCAACAGACTTCCCCTTCTTCACATTCCTCCCCATCAGTTTGCACCATGGGTGACGGAATTGTTTTCAGAACCAGCGAAAGGCTCCCAATTTGTGTGTAAATGAGAGGAAAACAAAGTCGAGGTCTGCATGTAAACCATGTGAGCAGATGTATTCAGTTACAGGAACTGTTTGTAATATAGCTGTTACACAGCTCAGGGGATGCAGATGAAACAAAACATAATGCTGTAGGCTGAAAAAAAAATGAGCACAATGGTGGCATATAGAGTGGTGTAAAAAGATAGGACTCCCAGCCTGGGTGCTTTTTTGAACATATTTGGAGGTCCAGATATTTAATATAAATTCTAGAAATACAGAGAAGATTCAAGGTATACAAGAAATAAACAACAAAAGCTGAAAAATGACATTTTACAATGCATTATGAAATGTATTAAAAAGGCAATATTTAGTAATGAATCAATTAGGACACATCTAAATTTACCGACCCCTAAAATGGCTAAAATCAAAGGGTTAAAACATCAGATGCACACAATGAAAGAGTGTATATTTGTAACGTTGTAGCAGCAATTCTATAGAAAGTTGAAACCTGAGACATTTAGTCTGGTTTGGTCCTGACTGTTGAAGTGAGAGTGAACACAGTGGCGGGATCCACAGAGCTGTCTGAAGCCTGCGGCAAGAAGATCGTAGCAGCTTGTAAGTCTGGTAAGAGTTTTAAAGAAGTCTCAAATGAATTTTAGATCAGCCGTCCTCTCCATAGCAAGTTAAAGACATTCAAAACAACGGCCATCTTTCTGAGGTCTGACTCTCCAAGAATGTTCACCCTAAAAGCAGAAAGCACGATTTAAGAAGCAGTCTCCGAGTAAGCAGACCCTCGCTACTGTTAATGTCAAACACCATGCCCATAAAATCAAAATGAGACTGTACAAGTTCCACTTAAACAGGAGCTGTGTTAGGAGGAAACGTTATTTGAGAAAAACATGTCAGCCAGACTAAAGTTAACCAGAGAACACAGACATGTTCAGTTCTTCTGTAAAAATATATCCATCCGTTCATGGTCTACACCCGCCTGTCAGTGCATGGTGTAAAGCTGAACTATTCAGGAACCAGAACAGAGGACATGTTTTGCAAAAACCAGCAATATAACATCAGACCAACTGTAAAGCATGGAGGTGGATGGTTTGGTAATAGGACCTGCAGCAGGACCCATCTCACCAATATTTTTGCCATGCATCCGACAGAGCTCGATTGAAAATGGAAGACCGTCTGTGTATAACAAAGGATGGAAATAGTATTTTGTGGACTGGCTGAAAATGAAAAAAAAAACACAAAAAACAAAGCCATTGGCCTAGTCAATTGGTCTAATATGCTGTTATTTACAACTTTAATTGTTTTGTTCTCTCTGTCTTTTTTCTCTTCACAGTAGCTACACCTGGTCTGGCGTTCTGTTAGCTGTGACATTATCCATCGGAGACAGACCGTCCGCTATTACTATATAACATAGAAAGTACTCCTGGGTCAATGTGAGCTTCTGTGCTTTCTGTGTCTCTGCTCTGTCTTCTCTAACCTCCAGTGGGTCGAGGCAGATGACCGTTCATACCGAGCCTGGTTCTGGTTCTGCTGGAGGTTCTCCTCCCGGTTAAAGGGGAGTTTTCCTTTCCACTGTCGCTTCATGCATGCTCAGTATGAGGGATTGCTGCAAAGCCATGGACAATGCAGACCACTGTCACTGTTGCTCTTTCATGAGGAGTGAATGCTGCTTGTCAAGACTTGATACAATCTCCTTTATTTCCTCAGATAGGAAACTTTTTGACAGATCTGTCTGGATGATATGATTGACTTTGTAAAGTGCCATGAGATGACGTGTTGTGAACTGGTGCTATATAAGTAATATTGAATTGAACTGAAAGTCATTGGCCTGGTCAAATTCCAGAGTTTGAGCTCAGTGGGATGCTGTGGGGTGACTTGAAACAGGCTGAACATGCAATAAACCCCTCAAACAACTCGCAGCTCAAAGTGGGGAGTGGGGAAAAAAGTCTTAATTTCCCTTTGGAATTAAAAATAAGTATTTTTTCTATTAAATTGAATTTTATTTTACAGATTGCTAAAATAAGCATCTTACAGAAGTTATTTTATCCAAAGATTGTAGCACAAGCTATTCCCTCACCTTGTAAAAACAAATTTTTATTGATGTATTTTGTGAAGTTAGTCAAAGTGGATAATTTGTTTGTGTGTAGCAGTAATAACATACATTTCTAGATCTGAATAGAAAACATAAGAGAGTGACATGTGAACATTTCTTTTGAAAGGGCTGCATGTTTAATCGGGTGTCCTAATTGCTTCACATGCCTATGGGATAACAGAATAAGTTGAAGCGGGGGCAAGAGTCAGGAGTTTGGTTATCTAGTCTGAGGATGGTTAAAAAGGGGAAAAGGCAGCAGTTGCGGAGAAGCCAAATGTGCCCCTTACACTTTTTATCAAACAACCTGCAACAGCAGAATCTGGTTAGAGGCACCGTGCCCAACCAGATTTATTTATGCTCCTGATAAAACTAACCAGTAATCCTTCTCAGCATGCTTCAGGAGAACATCTTTAATGGAGTAAAAGGTAAGACATTCATTGCAAAATTAACCAAAAATTATTCTCATTTGTCATCCAGGATGAAAGTAACATTCCCTATAAACCGTGTTGGTTCTCTCCATCAACAATGTCTAAGTCGAAGTTTTCTCCTAGAGGTAAGGTCCAGAAGGACTTTGGGTCAGTGCGTAGCCCGTGTTTACTTCCTGGTTCCTGAGCCAATCATATGGGAGTTTCCAGGGTTCCTAAAACACCTTACAGCCTCTGGTATTTGATCTTAGCAAAAGGGCAGCAACCTGCAAACATGGAAGCCAGTAAGAGAAACAGACCAGAAATACAGTAGAACAGAATACAACATCATATACCTATCCTGTGGAAGCAAAGATTCTGGGGAGTTTCACAACAGCAACACACCGTTTAGTAATGGCATATAAGATTGTTGTCACTAACAGGCTATTGTACTGATTTGAGCCACTAGGTGTCAGTATTACTTATTGCTCCTTTAAATCTTATTAAAGTGCCTGTGACATGGATGGTTTAAGATAAACTGAATGAACAGATTGCATTGACAAAACTGTTTTTATATGAATATTACACAGATTAAACCCACAGTTGAGATAAATGGTCATAAATCTCACTAAAAAGGACTCTTTTTGAGATTCTGTCGCGCTCCTTTGTGACGTAAAAGGGAATCCCTGGCGAATAAACCAACAGCTTCTAGAATGACTGACAACACAGTAAGTAGAGAGGAGTCTTACTTTTCTGTAGAAATAGCTCAGTTAACTACCAGCTGACTGATAGTGACTCATTTTTGTGAGTAAGCAGTCAGAAGAAGAGTTGCCATTATTAGATGAAGGGAAAATATTTTGGGAGCGCCTGCCATGAGCTCCCCCTGAAGGTTAAGCTGCGCAGCAAGAAGCAGCAGCAGACAGCAGATTTTGTTTTTTACATTAGAAAACAATACCTGGTTTATAATTTAGAAACTTTACATTGGAATAATAAGGTACATTTTAATATTCATTACCAAAAAGGTTGCATACAATTTGCCATTGCTTTCATGACCTTCACAAATAAATTAATGTTCGTCATTTGTTGTTCAGTTGACAAACAAACACCAAAAATGTCAAGAACTAAGGAATCACATTTTTTTTTGTTTCTTTAATAGAAATAAAAGAAACAAAAAACTGGTTTGTCTCCATGAACCCACCTCCAGCTCCTGTCTTTCCTTTGTCCCATTTGTCGGGGCCAAGATAGAATATGGTTGACAGATGATATTGTGAAAAAGAAAGCACTGTTGCTAAGTACCACCAGCGCCGGTACAGCACTGAAATCAGTTAGGTGGATATATTCTTATGTGGATTGTAGCTCGAGGGCTAGAATAAATAACCATGATTTTGTGATGTGATTCACCCGAGCTGCTCTAATGAGGGCAAGTCAAACTTCAGTTCTAAAATGAGGCAGGTTCTGTGAGGATGGGAACAGATTAATGCAAAATGCAAAACTCTCGGTTCAGACTAATCAGCTGACCAGTTTCAACATTGCTTCCACATGGGAACATAGTTTTAGGATCAGTAAAATGTAACATTTCAGGTTCCAAAGTGAAGCGGTTTTGAGAAGCAACTTGCATTTTAGCCTCACCTTTAACCTTTGACCTGTAATGCAACAATGCATTATTTATGAGCTCAGGCTCCATGCTTTTTCTCTGCTTTTTGGGAATTTCTAGGGCTAGGAATACAGTTTTGACATAAGTACCATAGCGTTTAGGGTGTTTATGTTGGTTGGGGGTCCAGTAGTTACCAGGTGAGAGGTGGGATAAACCTTGGAGAGTTCACCAGTCCATCACAGTTAACCAGTTAACCTAACCATCACATATTGTGACTATTGGAGGAAGCCGCAGTACTCGGAAGTTTGAACCCAGGACCTAGCTGTAAGGCAACAGTGGATCTAACCATGCCATTATTCCATAAATAACGTCATGTTTATAAATCTATTTTCTGAATTGCCGACTAATTTAGTTACAGAAAAACAAGTTAGCGCCTAAGTCAGTCTTTGGTCTCATCACGTTATTTTTTCTATTTGATGTAATTTCCCTCCATAATAACATGTTTTTAATTGTTATTTGACCACTTTTTACACTTCTTGTTTTGAAAGGGTTTTCTCTTCTTTACTGCCCAAATTCAGTGCTCAGTGTGAGTTCATTTGAGACTTCACTTAGTATTATATGCCATGCTCCCATAATCCTTGATTATAGACCTCTCACTGGGAGGAAACAAGGGTCTTGAATTATCCTCATTACACTGCGGTAATCAGGATTCTTTAGGGATGGTTTTGTATCCTTGTTCAGCGTTAAACACAACAGAAACTAAACATAGGGAGGTAATCATGCCATGCCATACTCTACTACTTATCACGGCTAATCACTCATGAGTGTTTTTTACACAGTTCTCCTAGCTTAATTATGTGATATTTGGATTAGGTCTGTTTAAATATTCTCTCTTGTGATCAGAGGATGCTCAGAGTTACATTGTGACACTATGGAGACATTGTGAAATAGAACACGTTAGGTTGTGGGGGATTTAAAGAGGAAAAATAAGGTAGAGGGTTTATTAATAAAGAAGGAGCACAAATGGGTAAAGTTATCAATAGGTTTGCATGGACAAAGGTAACTGAATAAATAAATGTGTCATGTAAACAAGCCAACTGGAATGAAATTGTAAGCACAATGAGACGAGTGGTTTATTATGATTGACAATCCAATCAGCATCCATGTAAATGCTTGCGTTAACATGGATCTGCGAGAAATGGTAAATGATAGAAATACATGATTGTAAATGAAACATGGACATAAATAAATGTACATGCAAGATTGTCTTTTTTTAAAGGTCAATCCAGATTGTCTACCTTCTGAAGATTCTTAAAATAATATACATACTTCTCGCCAGAAATGTCTTTAAAATGCATGCAAACGCAGTTGTTTTGCTTAAATGTTTAATGTAGGGTTGCTGTAATGTCTAGGAGGGTACCCTGCACGTCAAATAATGATGAGAAGGGGGTCCCTGGTACGTCAAATTATGACGCCAAGGCAACCTGACCAGGTGTCAATATATGACGAGTAGGGAATGAGAATGTGTTGCACACACAGTCTAATAGTGACATTCACATCACATGGACCAGCCAGACCTCCTCTGTCATAATAAATATACTTCTATGTTGTCAGTCAGTTGTATCATTACTGTAAAGATTGTTGAAACAGCAAAACGTCTAGTTTTTGTCATTTCCTGTACACACTCAGCAAGAGAACAATTTCTGGAAGTGGCAAGAACAAGATCAAAATTTGTTCGAGCCAGGACATTTTATTCTTCCCAAGAAACTCAAGTGCAGAACGCCTGGGAAATCCTCTTCTTTCCAACTCACTGCAGTGCACATTGGTCTGAATTATGCGTCTAGGTCAAACTGCTGAACCTCCAAACAAAGGCTGCAAGAACGGAATCCCCTTATTCTGTTCTTGCAGCAAAGACGTACATCCTGTATTCAAAATTTGCCGCATTTTATATCTTCATTTCATCGGTTTAACTAGGTGGACAATTATTATTTAAACTTGTTTTATTTAATGCAACTTCTGAACTTTTCTCTTAAAATGTATATTTTCTAGCTACATAAACCTGAAATATATGTATTTTATTTACTGATGAAATATATTCCAAAATTACCTTGAGCTGAAGGCTGAAGGCACAGCAATATTCTATCTATCTATCTATCTATCTATCTATCTATCTATCTATCTATCTATCTATCTATCTATCTATCTATCTATCTATCTATCTATCTATCTATCTATCTATCTATCTATCTATCTATCTATCTATCTATCTAGTGAGGGCAAAGCACACTGCAGCTATGCTCATTGTACTGGGCACTGCTGGTCAGCTGGCTGAACGAAGGCTAGAACACTTTTCCTTTTCTCAAAAAGAAAACCAGTTCAGCTGTTTAGAAACATCTAAAAACAGAAACGGACCCGATGTTGAAATTGAAGGAGAATCACTCGAATGCTGCCTTGAACCTGTAGGGGGAAGGCATTTTCTGCAGCCCAGTAATAACATTTACATGCATTTACAGCTTTTATATATTTGCAGAAATTATTTCATTACAATTATATACAATTATTTCAATTGAATTAATGCAAAACATTATGAGTTTTGCATTGATACAATTAGAACATGCAATGCATTTATTTGTTTTTGAGTAAATAACATGATTCTATAAAAGTCTGCTAATTTTGCTCAAAGTTCTCATAATGTGAGTATCTCATATGGGGCTGAGCTCAATCCAGAATGTTTCCTTTTAGCTGCAGTACATTAAGATGCATGTGAAACTGGCCTTAACTATACTGATAGGGTTTTTAGCTCATTTTATCTGGCTCACTTCTGGGTATTAAAGTTCCAAGAACTCTTGCTTCTTCACCAAGTTAATGAGAGTCAGTTATAAATAGCATTTCTGGCCAAAAGGAGTAAAATATATTTCCTTTCATGTTGATTCCATCATAGCTTATTAATTAGGTGTAGAACTTGTCGCGCCATTATCTCATCTCCACTCTATGACCTTTTGAATACTCTGAAAGCCCAACTGAGAGGATGAAAGAGAAGAAGGTCCAAGGAAGAAATAAGAAATGAGAAATTAGAGTGAAGCAAGAAAAGCTATTTATTCCCCCTAATTAGTCAATCACATACGTTAATGAGTCGGTCAGACTGACTGACAGCAGCTCACTGCTGCTGCCACAAAAAGCTGCTTTGTTACCTCAGGAGGGGAAAGGCTGAGACATGGAGAAGTGGAGAAGACTTTCTGCCAGATAGACCTGATGAAGCAGTAAACACAGTCCTTGTTAATACTATTAATTAAGCTAAAACCAGGGAGAGTCAAATCCAGCCATTTCTTGACCCTTTTCATGGCTGTGGGGGGTGCATTATAACAAAAGAATTTATATAAAGCTGCCATTTAAGTCCCTCAGGGTTAGTCTACCGAACAAGGAGAAGACATGCGACACAATAAGAGAGATAAAAAGGGAATTTAAAACTCCGTGTTGACTTTTATGTTATTACAATTTACTTACCATGGTATGGAACCTTGGTTTAACAGGCTTTTACAAAAACCAAAGGTTTTTATTGTAGCTGGAATTGTAATTGCAAGCTTTGTGACGCTTGACTTGAAGGTAAATTAAAACCCTTGTTTTCGTGTCTTCTGTTTTTAATTTTAGCTTTTTTTCCCCCCTGTCAGTCACACAAAGTCATACAGACGTGAGTGGATAATCTACCTGTTAAATGGCTTGTTACTTAGTAGTCATAGTAACCACTGTATTAAGGTTTTTTTTTAAGCAACTTAATAAGGATAATAACCTTTAACCAATAAAACAGGAATAAAAGAGCATCCTTTTACAATGATTGCTCCAATTATTTCCTCTACATCCTGTGGTTCCCCACGTCACCTCCATCCTTGCCCTGCGGTGCATCTTTTCTGTTTTTTTCTTACTCCACTTCCTCCCAGGTTGACAGGGAGTGGTCTCTGCTTTCTGAATTTGAAGAGTTTAACCTTTTCATCGGAGCTTGGGTTTGCATTCCAGCTGGTGTGGGAGATATCGCTGTTTTTAACAGAAAAAAAAAGCCACCCACTTCATTCAGAGGCTTGGCTGGAAGGGCCCAGACGGCCAGAACAGCTGTTAAGAGAGGCTGTTTCCTGCAAAGCCACAGCAGCACAGGTTGATCAGCGCTTCAACTGTTCTAGCATGCAGTCAAATTGCTCATAGTTGACTAGTTAGGATCTTTTTTTAAGGGGGGGTATTGTGAAGTTATCAGTAATGATTCCCCTTAACAGTAGCAGCAAGATGTAATTTTACTGTAGGCTTGTAGAAAAGTCAATAAATCTCTAAGCGGAAGCAACTCAGAGTGGAAGCACTGCTATCCATCAGAGTCTACGCCCTATTGGCACATATGAAGCTCCTACAGCTTCCTTAGTTTCTCTGTGGAACATCTCTGGGTGAAAACTTACATTGCCTTAGGCTGTTGGCCGTATTTAATCCACCTCATCAGCTGGACTGCTGAGAACAGCACAGGAATTTACCATCTTCCCCGCTTTTGCACAAATTATGCAAATGCTTATACCAGACCAAAATAACTCTGGAAGAGCCCGGTGGATTAATCGGTGATTATTGCCTGTTACAAGCCATGCTAACCCTGGGCATAGAGTTCGCAGTGATATAGGATGCTTTTAGCAGACGCTTCCTGGGGAGAATTGATGAAGGTATTCTTGAAGAGAAGTTCCATTCCTCCAGGGGACTTGGAAACGAGGATGGGATTCAAACCCCGGCCTGCAGCATGTGGATTCGCAGCCCTGCACCTTAAACACTCAGCCACCTCGCCCGTATAAGGTCAAGGAGAGACAATGAGTTTCTTTTTTTACAGACATGTGGTCTGAGCTGCTTTAGAACAACACTCAGAGGCTCAGAGCTCATGTGGTGTTTGCTGAGAGGATCAACTGGGAGCGCGCTCACCCAGCCCACAGGAGGAAGTGGGATGGATGCCCACATGATCCACCAAAGAGATCCCATTGATCCCAATCACAAACAGAAAGTCAGTTTAGGAGCCAAACAAATATGCTATTCTAATGGAAATTAAATATTAAAAAAAATTGGGTATGTGGCCAATGTACTTTGAGGAAATTACCACAATCTACGGGACTTGGACTGGTTCACATGTCCCAAACACTGAATCTCAACGGGGTCTTGTCCGTTTCTCTTCTCTTGTAGGGATTACTGACTTCGTTTTGGGAGTAAAAGAAATCTCCAAATCCCTTTTTATACTCATCCCGGACAGAGACATATGTCGAGAAGGTAGAAGGTACTGTTTCCACCCTCTTGGTGAAGTCCGACTCTTTAAAAAGAGATTCAGCTCTTTTGGTTCTGCTCCCACAAAATAACAAGTTCATACTCCCAAATGCTATTTCATTTAGTATCACCGTACATCTTTCCCTAATTTAGCTGTTATGAATGGATTTTCTATGTAAATATTTATGGTTTATGCTTTTTTTATTTATAAATCCTTGATTTATGCGTTATTCTCATAGCAAAAGAAGCAGTCCATTGAGTGTCTGTGGATGTATCTTGTTGACCCTGCTCTGACTGATGTTTTAATCTTTGAAAGTCTGCACTCAGCTTTGCTGCCTATCCATTAAATATTTTTTTCTGTTTTTGTTCATTTCTTCGCTTTTTCCCTGATGCGCTTCCATTTTAATCAGATCCCCTCTGTCTCTGTCTACCTGATTTTGGACCTCTAAACTTGTCGTCTTTGGAGCATCTCTTCTTTCTTTCACTAAGCCTGTGATCCTTGTGTACCTTTGCAGCGTGACGGATCGTATTGTGTGATAATAAATATACCCCCTCGACTTTGCACTTTATTTTTATTTAAATCCACTTGAAAGTGTTGACAATTGCAGGTTGTGTTATTGTTTTTTTTTTTGGCTTCTTTACAAAGCTTACTCTGTTCATTAAACGAATGCGCCCAATTTGTCAGGTTGCAGCGTCTGTCAACCGCAGCAGGAAGCTGTTAGCATGACCTGCCCCACTCTGCCTCAGTGAGGGAAGGAATACCCTGTAAATGCAGCTAATAAGGCAAATCACTGCACTGATTTGTGGCACTGACGGGGGAATAAAGCTTTTCTGACAGTACCAGGATTGAAGTTAGCACAATATAGAAAAAAAGTGTGAGAAAGACTAAGAAATGGAGGTTTCCCTTTGTCTGTTATGAGCTGATCAACACTGTTAACATCCTCCACGGCCACCTTTGATCGTTACAAATAACAGAACGAGGGTTTTCAATGTGTAGCTAGTGCTGAGATGGGCGCTTAGGGACCGTCTACAAAGTGCAGCACTCCACCACAGAAATCAGTAGATTCAAAGAAAACAGCAGGTGGTGCCTGCCAATGTACAGGGAAAGGGAAGTGTGGGGTCATTTCCTTATAATTATTACCATCATTTAACCTTCAAACAGGAAGACATTCACGTTTACTTGAGAGACGTTAGCACATTAGTAAAAACTTTAGTGGTGGATGTGTTATGTTGGGCTGAACTTAGCAATGTCTGCTGGCAGGGGCAGCTCCTAGTTTGGAAACTAGTTATACTTGATGATCTGATGACCTGAGCTCGACTCTAATTTGAAGAAATAGTTGGAGAATATTTTGGAGACATCATTATGGACACAAACATTTAATAATTTGTATGTTATTGATTGCTGCCGACGTTATACCTCTTAATTTGAAGTGGGCATTCGGGGGAGTCTTTTGGACAGGTTTTTACTGATGGAAATATTCAAAACGCATATTTTATGAGGCCCTTAGGGTGAGTGTGCGTGCGTGTTTGTTAGTTCTGTGTGTCTCTTTGTTTCTCTGTGATGGACCAGCCACCTGTCCAGGTGGGGGGGGGGGGGACACTCTGAACAGGTGGCCAGGCCATCACATGGGTTGCATCTCTTGGAGTCATTTTTTGTTAGGCCACATGACTTATTTGTTTCACAAGATCTGCCAACATTGGCAGGAGGAAGACTTGGCTCTCCTGGGCAGGAGTCATATCTTCAAGAAAAAAGTGAGATGTACCTCGAAGGATGGCAAAGCAAGATGACTGTTTTATTTGCTACCGATAAAGGTAAACTATCAGATGCCAGGGATTAAAAAAATATTTAAAAAACAGTGTACACATGGATCCATAGATGTCTACACTGATTGGATCGAGAGCAACGGCCCGGAATGCTGCAGCAACAAGGTTAAGGGCAGATTAACACACACCTTCACAGATACACACGCTAATTTTTCCTACTGTGGTATCTACTCAATTTCAGCATCTGATGTTGCCCTATTCACCGCATAGTCACAGCCATTCACACTGAGAGGCCCCAAAGCCATTTAGCTCAGTGGCGGCCGAGCCCTTCATAATAATGTGATGAATTGCACCAGGGAATACTCACCATAAATGATAAGGGGCTTAAAGATCGTCCTGTTTTTGCTTTAATCTTGGTGCCGAGGGGACCTCTGACAAACTCTTCTTCAACCTTCATTTTTCTCTCCGTAAATAACCAGCTTACACGGCAAAAATTCCCACTAACACGAGCCTACACCTGTTAAATGTAATTGCAGGAGGCTAACCTGGGGCTGAGTGGTGGGGAAGAGAAATGGCGCTGCCACATAAAGTCTGCTCCCTGATCCGAGTCGCCGAGGCTAACAGCTTCAGTCACGCTCACAGTGTTAAATGACCATGCTTCATTTCAATCAAGACAACTAAGAGAAGGTCAAATACAGCTCATAATAATTTCTAATCAGACATTTAAGTAAACAGGGTTCCACTCAGTGGCTCTGCTGTGATCCGCAGAATGGCGCTGGATTGATCTCACACGACTGACCAGGCTGAGAGGTGGAGGGCCGTGAAGGCGAGGAAGAAGAAGACTCAATCAGCTCTGCCCAACAGCGACCAGAGGCCGATACTTTAACCCACACAAACACAGTCCAGCGCATTCATTCAGGATAGAGACATAAAGAGAATTCCTGCTCAGCAAAACCGAGTCCAATCGGCCTATTGAGCTCCGACTATTGATCCTCCTTTCTGCCTTTTCTCTTCCTCCTCCTCCTCATTCCTGGCCTCCACTGTCCTGCTGGGTCTGTGTTGTCACAGCTTGTCTCCATCCTAACCAATATATCCTCTCCCCCGCCCTCGCTTCTTGCTCCGTGTAATTGATTCTCCTCTCTGTGCATCCTCTTGTAGCAGGAATTTCTGCTGGTGGAGCTCCGTTGACCTTCTTGCAAACAGGAGATTGCAGATAGAGAAAAATCTAATCCCAGTTCAGCACCTCCGTCCAGTTCAAGGAAGGGGGCCATTGCATCATGTGATGCTGATAGACTCTGATTCGGCCTGGTAAAAAAGAAATCCTGTTCAGCCGTGAGCTTTGGCCTGGATATGCTAAATTATTTCCAATTGGAATCACCCTGTGAGTGAAGCAGATTGTTGGAATATGACCAAAGTTGCCCTCCTGCTGTTTTCTATCTGGCTATGTACTGTATGTCAGCATGTTGTTCTGTGTTACAGTGCCAGGAGAAAGTATTCACACCCTATCAAGTTTTACTCTTTTCTTCTATATCGCACCCCCTATACTAAAACTGAAGCATGCATCTACACCTAACACATCTGTTTTGCATTCTCTGCAGACCCTCTCAGGCTAAATGGAGTTGGAGGCAGTGTTGGTAGACAGCCATGTTTAGCTCTCTTAGCCACTTGCCTGGCTACTTTGGGTCATGCCTCAATGGAAGTCCAGAGCACTCTGGAGCAGGTTCTCTTAAAGAACGTCTCAACATTCAGATGCTATAAACTTGCTTGCCCTCAAAAAGGCCCACAGCATGATGCTGCCATCACCTAACTTCGACATATGGACAGTGTTAGAGTAGTACTTGTTTTTCTGCAGACACAATGTTTGAAGTCAAAGCCCAAAAGTTCTATTTTGGTCCCATCAGACCTGATAATTAGTTTTTCCTGGTCTGATGAGATCTATACAGCTATACACCTTTTAGTGAGTAGGGCCTTCCTTCAGCTAATATACCATGCAGCACTGATTGGTGGATTGAGTCAATACTAGTTGGCCTTCTGGATGGTTCTCCTATGTCCCTATGGACCATGGTTCTTGAAGGGATCCCTGGAGATCCACCCTTAGTGATCACTGGGTTCATGGTCACCTCTGTGTGCAAGATTATTCTCTCCTGATTTCTCAGGTTGGTCAGAGGGCAGTGTGCACTTCAGCTCAGTTTTCAAAGTCACAGCAATGGATTGAAATACTTATATACCTAATACTTGCTAATGTTAAGATTTTTTTTCATAAATTTACAAAGTAAGTTTGAAATAATGTTTTGTTGTTATTATGGGTGGCTTGGTTTATTTTTTTTAAATATTTAACAATGATTAAGTAATTTTCTAAAAATCTGGAAAAAATTATGACCTGACTCTTGCCAGATGGATGTAGTTCCACCGAGTTCCACACAGCGTCAACGCATCCATCTGGAATCGCTGCCATTGGGAGGGATTTCAATACCACATAAAATGGACGAGCCAATCAGGATCGCCGGGTAGGATATTTGTAGATGTGAACTATCAGAGAAGCAACTGTTTGAATCCAGACAGCGAGGAAGCAAGCGGTAACATTGATGCTGCTACTTCATCAGTGTCGTCCAAACTACCGAATATTAATTATTTAGAAGAACACCAGAGAACAGCTTTGGAGACTTTTGTTAGTGGAAACAATCTTTTTGCCCTTCTACCGACCAGGTTTGGCAAGAGCTTGTAGCACGTCAATAAAGATGATGGACAAGTGGTTTATCCAATGATATGCAAGGATTTTTGATATGGCCCCTCCTCCTGAAATGCATCTACAATGGAGCAATCCCAGGTGGATGTGTGGAGCTCGCCGGAACTACATCAATCTGGCAAGAGTCAGGTCAGAAAAATTAAGGGAAGGAATAATTTCGGAAGGCAATGTGTAGAGATTGTTAGGGGTTAATTATTTCATGAGCTAATCATAAAGAGGGTTATGTTGCTAGTTTCACTTTCAGTTTCAAACATACAAACGTACAAACATAAGTGAATCTTTGTGAGCGCAAAATGTTTGAAAAGTGTTGCATCACATTAGGTTATGTTATAGCTGGGTTGCTGTTGTTGCAGCGGCCCATCTGTGCAGTGTGCAATGTTCCACGCACTATAAACACGAAGCTGGAGCAACATTTCACAGAGAAAACATCTCTTCCTACGCCGATGAAACACTAGGCAAATATATGCAGTAGCGTAGTAGGGGTATAACAGCTTGAACATGGAACATGCCCCGGTGGTTTGCGGTCATAACACATGCCCAGACACTGCAGACATAGTCAGACAACTGGCTAGACAACCGCTTACACTCCAGCACCAACAACCGGTCCGGATCGCTTCACAGGAATGAAAGCGATACATTCAGGTCCAACATCTCGGATATCCGAGACCGTATCCTGATAGGGGAAAGTACAGCAACCTTAATCAGAGTAAAGCCTCACTGACCAGGAATGACCTAAACCCAAACGGGTTGCTTGTCTCCTCATGGAACCTTTACTCTGAAGCCAAAAGGAAAACAAACACTGATAGAGGTCTATTTTTTAGCAGCTAATGTATCCTCGATCACCCGTTGCTGGAAAATTGGGACTATTTCATGTAAAAAAAAAGAAAAAGAAAAAATCTAAACAGTTTGTTTTGGTTCAGTGTCACGTGCAAGTTGCTGCTGGAAGGCAATTAGCTAACAGGGGAACGGAGACCTGAGACTGCAGAGGAACACGATCTGGCTGACTGCTTCAGCCACCTCTGACATTTAAAACCTATAAACAGGCCTGGTAAAGCTTCCTATCACTCAGTGTCAAATGTACAGCATCACTCTCTGCTGATACCAGGTACACAGAGAAGCTGTGCCACTACAACTCTAATATCCGCCTGACATCATGTAAGCATGTGGTCCTCTCTGAAGCAGGGCTCAGGGCCCAAAGAAACACTAGAGAGTTTATTGAAACGTATTACAATGACAGATCTGTTAAGAAAGAATAACTTTTCTCCTGTGAAGAACGTTTTGTCCTCAGTTTTAATACAATGCAGTTTTAAAGAATATGTCTTTTGAGAAATTAAAATCCTACAATATATGTTTAAATAACAAGGCCCACTCTCAGTTTTGGTCCTATAAGATTGTTATCTACTGTTGTCAAAGAGAGGATTAAATTAGCAGCAGAGAGTCTTTTTTTAAGCATCTTAATTTTTATTTCGTTTTACAGCGAGGGCTAAAGACGTAAAATAGATCCAGGCGGTGTCGTTCCACCTAACTTACTAGCAGGCCATTTGTGTTAAAGAGAGGCAGATGTGTTTGATAACAATGGCTTCTTGTGTTAGCAATGGTCACCTCCAAAGAGAAATGTGCAGCTAGCATCCATTTGCATTGAGAGATGTCATTAGCTGCTACTAGAATTATTCCAACAACTACAAAATGAGAGGTTTATTAACGGTGAGGAGGCTTCAGGATGTCCAAGAGAGTCCTGTAGGAGCCGCTTAAGAAATGTGCTACATACTTATGTTGCCGCCGGTGCAGAGCAAGGCAGTGGGCTGCTATAGGGATGTCCACATACACACTGAACTGCACACCATTGCTAAACATAACTTTGACAAGAGCAGCCAAGAAATCCGTTTCGTCCATGAAGACTGTTCAAAACAGATGAACGGTCTGTTGGAAGTACAAGCATGGACAGCAGCAGATTGGAGCAAAGTTAGTTTTTAACTTAAATTTGCTTTTTTATTGTTCAAGAAAACCATTTGTATAGAGAAGAAAATAAGTTCCCATCAGTCATGTCTTCAACAGTGAAGCAATAATAAAATCCAGGTGAGGAGTTGCTTCTCATCCAATGACACGGGCATCCTCAGAATTCAAAAAACTGTCTTTAATACAGAGCAACCCAGCAACAGCTTATAGATGATGTGTGGGTTTTTCCGACTTGAGCACTGTGTGTGAAACGCAAAACAATTTTCTGCAGCATGTGCCGGCAGCAATTAGGGATGCAACATAGAGATTTGTAAGGGTAATTGAGAACCATATGCAGGTGAATGGATCTTCTGGGTTTCCAGTGAGGAGGAAGGGTAAGTGGTTATAGCTCCAAGAAGGAAATGTCATATTATGATGAAATATGTTGCAGATAGATAATTTCCATTAGCAGTAATGGAGGAGGTGAGCAATGACTTGGTAGTGCCGTCTCTCATTGTTGTTGTTTTTTTTCAGGAATGGCGTTAGAGGAGCGGGTAACCGTTGGTGGATGGACTGGCAGATCAGAGGAGTGGTGAGGAGATTCAATGAAGCGATCTTCTTGGTTTCTCCAACAATCAATAGTTCCTGTAACAAGGAGGACGACTGCGATTAACGCCAGGGCTTGAGGAAAATAATACAAAAGAAGGTAGACCAGATTACCACGCTGTTTAGCAAAACAATCTAGCTTCTGTCTTGGTACGTCGTCTCCTCTTTATGCTCCTCCTGATTGGTTCTGATTAGCTGCAGTGGCAGGGACACACCTGCCAGTCACGCCCAACAAGGCAAAGGTAGGACACACACACCAAATGCACATAGATCTCGGCATGACACAATGGTCAGTTCACAAAAAGCAGTCCAACAAAAAGTGATTCACTGCAAGCACTAAGATAAAAATATTTCACCACAAATCACAAATTGATCCAGAATCTAATATGCAGCGTTTTGAAGAAGAAGCCACACTGTGAATTTGCTGTTCACTGTGCATTTGCTACAACAAAAGGCATGGCAACTTGTGAAATGCTTCTAGTATCATTATAAAACTCAGGACAAATGTAAAAAATAGAATAAAAAATACCAGCACCAGATGTGTCACTTCCAATGCTTTTGGGTGTGACTGTAGACTAGAGAAACATTCATTCATCCGTGTCATAACATCACAACTGTGAGAAACTTGAATAAAGTACATTTATATTTACAGTAGTGGTCACCAGCCCCATTCTATTTATCCAAACTTTTAAGTCTTCCTGTACATGGGAGGTCATCACATTGCCTTTTATTAGATGTCCTAAGAACTCGTTTAAAGCGCTGGGGTGAGCGGGCCTTTTCAGTGGCAGCACCCCAACTTTGGGACAACCTCCCATTAGATCTTCATTTATTTTCTAACCAGAGAATCTTTAAGTCTAAACTTAAGACTTATCTTTTTAGATAGGCTCTTAATACCATGGAGTGGAATGGCATTTTCCTTATTTTATTGTTGTTCTTGTGTATTTCTATTGTGATTTAACTTTTACTGTAAAGTGCGTCGGTCACCTTAGTGTGTTGTCGCTAAGCACTATAAAAATAAATCCATCAATCAATCTAACTTTAAGTTAGTCAGTTCCAGGAATGTCACAAGGTTGCAGCTTGGTTTAGTGCTCTTTAGGTCTTTGTTGGTTGGTTACAATTCAATAATGCAGATTAACTGATTAAACATAAACAGACTGAAAGCTGTTTTAGATTCTAAACTGTCAGGGCTGCAAGCCCTCAAAAGGCTGCAGAACTGACCTTTTCTACACTGGCTACTTTCTAAAATTTAAAATAGAGCAGTTCATCAGTAATTAGGTCACAAATCTTGGAGAATCTGACTGTCAAAATTAATTTGCTCCATAAACAACTCCACCTGGTGTACATTAGACTCAATTACCCGTAGTGAATATAACCTGAGCATAAATCAAGCTGCTATTTTATGCTCAGGTGAGTTTTATTCATCCAGTCTATTGGTAAATTACTGTACCTCATAAACATTAAACCAGGATTATATAATCAAGACACATTGCAGCTCATTGAAGATTTTTATTTTTGTTAGATATTCTTCCATATTTGCCTTCTAAAAACCTAAAGTTAGAATTGTCCTCTGTAACATAGCTTGACCTTTTCCTTTCTGTACACTTCCCCACCCTTCAATTGTTCTGTAATTTTTAGGTCATACCTAATTTTGCTATTTTATGTAAAACGAGTCAGTGGAGTCGGTACACTGTATAGTGTGGACAGAAGTAAATGATTGGCTCTGGTGTTTTTTTTTCTGCACTGACAGTAATGAGAGGAGAGCTGCCTATGAGAGAATCCTTCAATGATATCTAGGGGTTTGTAGCCTATTTTTTATCTACATTTAAAATGTTATACATATGACAGGGTTCTGCTGGCTTCTGCAGCATGCAGTGGAGCGGTTTGTTACTGAGTGTCAAGCGGAACAATCATGAGTTATGTATCATGAATGATACATGAATGAGATCCCAGGAACAAACAGCTGAAGTGAGCTTCCTCCGGAGGACGGCCAGGCTGGGCTTTAGAAATCGGATGCAGAGCTCTGTTATCCAGGGGGAGCTCAATGTAGAGCCACTGCTTCTCCGCACTGAAAGGAGTGCAGGAGTTGAAGTGGTTTGGACATCTGATCAGGATACCTCCTTTTGGGGGGTTTTCTGGACTCTTCCCATAGGGAGGAGACCCCAGGGAAGACCCAGAACCCATTGAAGGGACTATATATCCCGTATGGCCCTGGAAGGTCAAATGAGATACGTACAGGATAATTCTTCATAAATTAAATCACTACCAGATGTAAGGAGTAATAAACGGAAGGGATTTATAAAGCAAAAAGGTTTTTAAAAAAGTGGACGTAAAAGTTTTTTTTACCATAAGATGAAAAACTAGCATACTTTTCCTGTATTTGTGTCTTATGCCTTGCAAACACAGGGAAAATTGTCAACCTTTTATTTCATAGAGTCTTTGACAATTGTAGTAGACCAGTGGCTCTGGCACAAGCACAACTCCAAATATTTATTTCTTCAGCCTGTCAATTCTTTGAAAGTGGAAACTGAAGTTATACCAGCACCCCTAGGTCACAAAATGACACCATACCAGTTGTTGGGTTAATGTGACTGAAGGAGGATTTTAAGAATATTCTTTTAGAAAAATGGTTTTCTTAGTTTTCACAAATAGAGTGAAGGTTTTACAAATTAAAACTGTCTTAATGAATCTCTGTTCACTGTAAGATTATCAAGTTCAGATTTCACCATTTGGTGCATAACTAACTAACTAGAAACTTGAATAGCCTGGTGGGTTAGCTCTACCTGGAGGCTGTGAAGAAAGAATCTAACTTTAGTGTCATCAGTGGCTAACAGTGGCTAACATTAGCAGTTATGGTATTGTCATTGTGTTTACAGATAATTTGTATGTTGGGACGCCAATTGGGTTGGTTTCAGAACACACGGACAAACTATGGAGGCTACATTCCTTGACGCAGGTGTCCTGGGTTTGATTCCTGGCCCTGAACCATTTACAGCATGTCCTGCCCTTCAATCTGTACAGGTACTACTTATGCAACAAAGTTCTTACAAAAACGATTGTATCCTCTTTCTCACTTTGACACCACCTTTTCTTTGATTCAGGCTATTCTAACTGGTGCTGCACTCTTTGAAAATTGCCAGGAATTCCTTAATTGCTTCTTTAACCACGTTTTATCAGCCCCTCAAAGAGCCTTTATTAGTCACAGTCAAAGCAACTGAACAATAAATTAAGAACTACTTCCTTTCTTTCCTTAAAGGAGCATTGCACAAGTTTAAAGGTTTTTTTTCTGTCCCATACATGCCCTTACAATTGTCCGACATGTAACATGAGTTTTCCTCTATTTACTGCTGTTGCCTCTATATGTTTCATTAGTCAGTTCATGGGACAGTGATGTAGGTCATATTCTCTGGGCGTACATATGGGTGTGATAAGCTGCACGTTCTTGTTCACCTGGCAACTTTGTTAAATCACCGTCTCCATTGACGCATGAGCAAGAGAACAGGGGCTGACTTTAATATTTATAATTTTCTTACCTCAGAAGATTACGCCCCTAAACACAACATGTGCAGTCGCAGTGGCAGATGCTCTTCCTCTTCTCCCATGCTTATGCACAACACTGGTGTCATTTCAACTTGTCACAACAGGGGGCAAACGTCTGCAAAAACTCAGCAACGTGCGCTATGCTCCTTTAAAACAAGATTCTAAAACATTAAAGTGCTCAGCTTCATATCTACTGCTCACAGACATATCTTTGCAAGACACTTTGGGAAGATAAATTGTGGTTTTCTAATATCACAGGATCTCAGTGTAAGAAGTTAATAGACTGTACCTAAGCAATACCAAAGTATTGTCAAAAACCAAAGAGTAATGCAGCTAAGTTATAAACATAAACCAATTAAGATAAAACAATCACTCAGTAAACTCATGAGATGCTCACTAATTTGCTTAACAGCTTTTCAATTAAATATTCAATGAATGAGTATCAAGATAAGACATATTTGATAGGGGTGTAAGGATATATTGTTACATAAGTTGGTTTTAAATATTTCTCTTTAAAGTGAAATTGGTCTCACTTTACTTTATGCAATTATAAGCCCCACATATTAAGATCAACAATCTGTATCAATGTCAGAGACTTTTTCTTTTTATATTAAGATCGTAAGTAGTTTTTGAGTTGTTCCATCTCAGCTAATAGGGATAACTTGTTGAGCTGGCTAACATCACTCGCATATAAAAGCAATGACAAAGCATCCGCCACTTCTAAACTGCTTTTGTGGCAGACTTTTCTGACAAAGGTTAAACAAAGTAACAGTTACAGACAGGAGAAACTCTCAGACTAGCTAGCTGCTAGCCACGAATGACGCAAAAGTTAGCATCCAGGTCAAGATGAAGCATGAACTGCTTTATTCTACTCTAAACAGAGATAGTTTGAAAGATAATCTTAGAGTGAGTAGAAACACTACAACTGGAAGGACCAACATGATCCTATTTCAATCAAACATTAAAAAATATTACCATTCACCAGGAGTCATGTAGCTGAATGCATAGGTCTCAGTCAGGTACATGGGCAGGAAATGTACATCTAGTCTGTGTAGAAAAAAACAACAAAACAATTCTTCTTCTGGGGTCAGAGCTAGATGAGCTGAAAGAAGCTGAAAAGCTCCATAGAGATGAGGCAAGCAGCACAGTTGGGTAATTACTCAGCGTCAGACTGTGTGCGTCTCTGTAACTGACTCATTTGACACTACAAATAATTGTGAGATGAATTATTACCACCGAAACGACTGATGGTGCCGTTTTAATTGATCATTGTAACATTCTAAGTGTGAGATCATTAGTAATCATTGAGGAAAACCTGACGCACCCAGCAGCAGTTAACACAGCTGTGTACTGGCTGTACATGTAAAAAAAACCTAATCAATAATCCAATCAAGAGCAATCATAGCTACATTAATATTTAAGCAAGCCTGGTGATTAGAAGCGAGCGAGGTAATTACATTTGGATTACATGTGACCACCCGAGTGGAGCGTGCCTTGCTTCCTGAGCAGAGTCGCCCCTCTGTGCTCGGTTGACTGTGACGGCTCAGCTCTGCGGCGAATAACTCGACAATCGTCGCCGCCATTCCCTCTCCGAGTCACTGACGTGTAGCAGTTTAGCTAACATCTCCCGCATCAGAGGGTATTAGTGTCTGTTGCAGATGTTCGCAGCGCGCAGCCACTTCCTCTGTCAAACTGTAAATGTTCTCCACAGATAATGCTCGGTGAAGGACCTGCTGTCAGCTAGCTCAGGATAAATGGCTGATCATATCACACGGCGGTGACGCATCCGTTTCAAACAGGCACACACCTGACGGAAACAGATCTCAAAGGGTCACAGCGGCGCTGCCACTGAATGGAAAATTATTTAAGGCTGATCAGGTTAATTCAGCGTCACTCAAGTCTTAATAGAAGGTTGCATCATTTGCAATGTGTCTATTCACAGATCGCTGGGTTGAGGATTCATGTAGTCACTTGAATGAAAAAAAAAAGCAAGAGGGGTTAGAGTAACAGATTAGGGTACTCCAGAGACACATCAGCACAGAGCAGCTCATTTTGCTCAGAATCCCCTCAGCAGATTGTATATGACGCGCCTAAACACCTGCCGCGGTTCATTTTATGGTAATCGAGCTTTATTTAAAAAAAAGAAAAGTAAGAGCATGCAATAGAATACTAAAGAAGGGAAATTAGAAATAACACAAGAAGAGAGAGTGGAGAAAAATGATTTGACAATGTGAAAGAATAAACACTTCAATCACCGGGTTCTCTGACGAAAGAATATTCTGCGTGTGTCATTTCTTTTTATGCCATCCACAACGTAAACATGAGAACCCGGCTGGTTTCCTGAGATTTAAAGTAGTTGTTTTTTTTTTCCCGCTCGTACAAATAATGCAGCTTTCCTGCATGTGCTCTGAAGACCGTAAACGTTTTTAATTCACATTTGCAATCCAATAAGAAAAACAGTTACATTAAGTTAAGACGGCCAAACAATCAGTCAGATTTGGTTATAATATAATAATATGCATATGACGGCTTGTATAGGATGATGGTATACAGGCAGTTTCCAGGGGATCTAACAGTGAGTCAACACAGAAGGCAAAAGGCATGAGACACAGAGGATGCCTCATAGACACATTAAACAATGACAGCGACTGAAGACACATTTTAGGTCTGCTCTAGGCTACGCAGTGCAACTGCCTGCCATGTGGAACCGACACGGTGTGGGAGGGTCCTTCACGTGCAATTGGTTCCAAAATGAGGACTTGGGCAAAGCTCAAGCTCTGTCATATCCTGGTAATGCTGTCTAATGAGTACTGAAGTTATCTTAAGTGGGCAATGACAATGAACGTACTCCCTTTCGCTGACAAGTGTCTGATACCACTATGGCTCAACGTGTAATGTCACCGATTGTGCCCCCTGGTGCCCACTTTAGACATGCCAGCTCCTTGCATATCAAATCCTTCATGTCATTAGGGCACTGGACGGCCAGGCAGTCTCCTCCCTGATGACAGAAGCAGCATGTGATGGGCAAGGCCAAAGCACAGATCACCATACTTCCACAAAGACATGCCATCGTCACCAAATCTGATTCAGTGAAACAGTCCCAGCCTGTAAATCTGTTAAATACTTGATCTTAGTAGTGGTCCGTAAATGCATTGTTTAGAGTGCTACCAGGTACTGCTAACGACTGCGCTCTTCGATGTGGACGCTCTTACTGAGAGAAGACATGAAGGTACCTATTTTCTGCATCAGACAGCTGTTCATGAATGTAAGGAGCTTTTTGAAATAAAACGTATATATTCTACGACATGTCGAAGCGATTCATTGGGAGGAGAGAAAGACTCGAAGCAGATAAAAGGAGGAATGAACAGAGTTGCTCTGTTTTATCCTTTATAGATTACAATTTCTGTCTCTCATGAAGGCTGGTGGATTTTGAGATGTTAGCAGTCATCTGGAAATCTCATTCAGTTTTCCTCATCTTATAAGGAAAGCAATATTTCTCTGAGGAATGAAAGGTATTTTAGGAACGTTCTTCATGCGGACCACGATGATTGCTCCTGGAAGATTCTAAAGACAGTTTGAAATGTTAACTCAGTCTTTTGTTTTAAAACGATAGTAAAAAGATAATTTACAGCAACTTTTCCCTGACATATAGCACAACATCTCGCTCTAACGCGCTCTGTGACCTCGCCTCTGCTCCGAATAAGAGTGACAGCAGCAAGGCTGTTTTTATTCTACACTTATATCCTCTGATTTTACGACTGGTACAGAGAAGTCACGATTGCCTCAAATCGGTACCAGAAGGTCAAAACGTTTGAAAAAATTCCGGATGAGGATCGGTCACTGATTTATGATCGTTGCCTCTTTCAGAAGGCAGACAAACGGCTTTTATAGTTTTCTATGAACAGTTTGCTTTGAGCTGTCTCTCGTGCCGCCAGGTAAAAAAATCCCTCTTTCTAAACACATTCACAAGTTTTTTGAAAACAGTCTTGGAACATCTGCGTGGGAAGTCAGGATAAGGTTAGCTGTGGAAGCTCCTGCAGCCACCAGGAGAGCCGACGGCTGGAAAGGGAAGACCTTCGCCCAGGAGAGGTGTTAATGATGGCGCCGATGTCTGAACCGCCGCCGCCCTTTTCTGCTCAACCCAAGTTAGGGGAAACTCTTTCAGCCAGTCAACGGAGCAGAGGTTATAGAGAGGAAAGGCTGCTGCTGCTGTGCTTGTTTGTCACGACGTGAACCACAGCGGTGTGTGTCCTTCAAGTTCCAGCAGCATTCGGTGTCCAGTTCCTTCATTCATTTTGAAACAAAGACATTTCATCAAATGTGCGAGCTACAAAATGCTACACTTTTCTGAATCCTAAGAAGAGAGCCATAGAATCCACAAAGTCTGTTAGAACCAAGCAGAAAAAATGATACACTAATGTTCTGGCCATCTGTCAGTGGGAGCTTTCATTTAGTTACTTGAGCAGAGCTAAGTCTGGCGAAGCTGGGATTGCCCTGTGCTCCGCCAGCTCAGCCGCTCTCTGGAACCCAACAAAAGTTCCCCAAACCACCAAACCATCCGCTCCCTGCGCGCCAACATCACACCCGAGTGGCCTCCGGGTTCAAGGAGCCGGAAGGACGGCGCCGAGATGGAGACGCAGCACGCGGCAGCTCCGGTGAAAAGGCATATCTCAGAGTGAGAAGTGACGGCTCGGGACGACGCAGACATAATGGAGAATGAGTGAAGGGGAACGGCGGCGAGCGCTGATGGAGCGGCGATGCAAACACGGGCAGGGAGCGGGCGAGGGAAGGAGAATGGATGGCAGCAGTCTGCGGCGAAATGATTAAAAACGTACGTGTGTGTGAATCCGGCTCCCTCTCTCTCTCTCACACACACACACACACACACACACACACACACACACACACACACACACACACACACACACACACACACACACACACTCATACAGCATACGGTAATGCACACAAAGTCAGAAAGCGCACGTATATATCCAGGAAAGGCCGCGAAACGCCTGTTATAAATCAACTGAAAGCAACAGCCCTTATGCTTCAAAGTCATCTCTGAATCGCTTATCCACACGTTGAGCCACAGTGGAGGAATACCAATTTATGCTCCTCTATCATATCACTCAGATAGAGCGAGAAGGGTGCGGGGGGGGGGGGGGGGGCTGTTGGAGGAAGAGAGGGGCAGCGCTTCCGACAAAACACCTATTTATACATCTAAATCTTATCGAAGGAGGAAAAAAAACAGAGAGCACCTCAGCAGAGGTATTGACGCCCTCTCGATTTGTAAGGGAATGTATGAATGCGAGCACTCACCCAGACACACACACACACACACACACGCGCGCACACACACCCGCACACGCACACGCACTAGAGTCCCAGCGCTGGAAGATAAGAGAGGAGAGTGTTCTGTGGGGGGAAGCTTCCTCATTGGTGTGCAAGGCTGCACATGTTACAACCCTCCCTTATATCCCGTGTGTGCACGGGTGTGTGTGTGTGTTTGTGTGTGTGTGTGTGTGCGTGTGTGTGTGTGTGTGTTCGAGCATTTGCACGAGCTCCCTTTCCTTCAGTGGCACTAAAAAGACACAGAGGACCTATTGTGCCCAAGGAAGGAAAATCACTCCATTCTGAGAAGAGAGGAGGAATGAACAGCTCGTCAGACTCTCTCTCTCTCTCTCTCTCTCTCTCTCTCTCTCTCCCATTCCATTCACACAGCAGCTGAAATGGCGAAGCTTGTTAAAAGAAAAGGCCGCATGACAGCGTTTGCAGCTTTGCTTACCGCAGCAGCTCACCGCGCGTTTCTCCTACTGAAACCATGGATGAAAGCAACTTGATATGGGAGGGTGGGGGGGGACCTATATGGCACAGAGGGGCCCCTAGAGTAAAAGCAAAAACAAGGTAGCAAACAGGGAAGGTATCAGGACTCGGAGTAAATGAGCTGTTTCATGCAGCTGGAGCAGCAAAACAACATTAAAGCAGTACATTTTTTTTTTCTCAGGTGTTTGGAGCCTCAAAGCTCACGGAACGCAATTTAGCTGCAAACGACATTATCCTAAAACTCTGCAGTGAAAGTGGGGTTCCTGCCCAGTAATACCAGGTTATTGAAACCATCTATCACGGAGGGATTGCGATTCTGTGGGGATGTACTGACGTAAGTGTCCCAGTTCCTAACCTGATGGATGGAAATGGGTCCACCTCTGCGTCCAGCCTGGGACGGAGGCTGCCATGACGGAGCCAAAACCAGATAAAGGATGATCCCTGTTTGTTCTGCCCTGCTGCTTCTCTCCTTATAGCTGCCACTCACATGACTAATGCAAGCGATTCTAATGGGAACGCAGCAACATTACTGAGGGAAAATATCTATAAATATATTAATGCATAAAAAAGTTTGAGGTTGGCAGCTGTTTATGGTCGTTCTTTGTGTGTTCTGGAAATGGTTCCTGTTTACCTGATATGGATTGGTGCACATCATGTTTTGTCCAGTTCCAAGTATAAACAGTTTATACATCAAATTTATCAATTTGAAAATATATCTGCTTGCAAAAAAAAAAAAAAAAAAACATTTATGTTGTGCAAAACTGAGAGCCAGTTAATACTTTTATCACATCTCTAGTTGGTAAGCTGTGAGTGGCGTGTGTGTTTGGGAGCTGACTGCAGGTTCTACCTAATTAAGCAGCTAATCTGTTCCTATTACTCACAGTGTGACCCAGTCAGGAACACAGCTTGCAAAATGTGGGGGCGATTCTGCAAACGTCCTAAACTTCTAAAATAAGCATGTGTTAGTTTTAGGTTGTTGCTTTAGACGAAGTATCAAAATCAAGATTCTAATTAGGAAAACACTCTAAATTATATTAACATAACTATAATTAGCTATATGTTGAAATATTATAGGTTGCCTAGAATTGTCAGGCTTTTAAAAGTTTTCTTTTATTGCCTTAATACTAATGGTAATACTAATACTGTTAAATCCAGTAATCTCTCTGAAGGTTATTATACCTTCGAAATCTCATATTGGTCCAGATATTGCTCAGGACCTCTGAGCTTTAGACCAGTCACACCACTATCTTGGCCAATTTATTAAAATACCAGCAATGATTCATCTGCTCTTTGGAGATTCTTCCACAGTTAGAGTTATTTTTTTTTTCTTTAAGTTGGTATTTAGTCATCAATTCACAGTGCAGTTCCACAATTATCTACTGTAAGGGAAAAGGCTCTCCACAGAATCCGACTTAAAGGAACCAAAAGAACAAGAAATACTTTCAGGCAAAGGGATCCGAAGTCTGAATAATTGAGTGGAACTGTTTTAACAGATTGAGACAGAAGCGTGAAACAGTGCAAATAGTAAACAATGCAATCCAGAGAAGCCCTGCATCCATCGATGGCCTGGAAAAAAAGAAAATATTGTCAGCAGATCCTGAAAGCAGGATTGATTGATTAAAAAAAGTGCAAACTGGGCATGGATTTATAAACAAGTTCTGGTTTCAAAACCTCCTGAGTGACCAGAGGTTTCTCCAGCTGTGTGGAGCATGGCCTGTCATCCATGTTGTTCTGAACACTGCTGGTCAGCTGGCTACAAAATAGACCATGACTCAGTTACTTTCAGTCTATGAAAAGAACATTTTATGTTTACTCTATAAGGAAGAGCATGACTAATTGTGTGATATTCTGCTCAATGAGCATTGGTGAGTTAAATAATTAGGTGGGGGGTTATCATGAATTCTGCTACAGACAAGATTATTAGAACTGTGACTATTGTTGAATTGTTTGATCGACAGTGTTGCTTTTCTGTTTTAATTGAAAGAGCCCTATTATAAATGATTTAACCTTACAGTTTATTTAATACAGTAATATAGTAAAACTCTGCTGCATGTCCAATGGTTAGTGTTTGAAACTGACCAGATGTTTTATAAGTTTACAGATATGCTTTATTTTACTAAATTTGCTGCATTCTCGTTAACACCATGTTACTTGAACAGCTTGGCATTTTATGAAAGAAATTGTTTTAGTTTTGTCTTTTTGGCCCCCCTCTAAGTTTCTGTTATGTTTAGCCTTCGGAGAAAGCTAAGATACTTGCTGCTCCAAAATCCCCAGCAGGACCACTCTGAAACGGTCTGAGCCATCCCTGTAACAAAGCCCATGTTGCAGCATCTAACAAATCCTCAACATTCATAAACTGCATTGTTTTGCTTACAAGTAACTGTGATGGAGCCCATGTGGCTTTACAAAAGACTCATTTTTGATCCCACATCTTGGCCTTTGCTGCACATTTAGTTCAAGGATCATTTTCTAGCCTTTCAGCAATCTAAAATGAATTTACTCTCATAGGATTTTTTTAACCAGTCCCCAGGGAGCTGTGAAATCTGTTTGAAACCTGAAGAAAAAGCAAGCAAAATTTCAAACTGCTTCTGCTGCTCTGCAGTGCAAACAAATCAAGCAATGATTAGGAGAAAAAGGGTGAAAGCAGCAAACGGAACCAGCTTGGCTGCAATAAACACGACTACCAAAGCCCTCGGGCTCAGGCACGCCTATTATTCCAGAAAAGATTTCCAGCAAAATGTTTAAGAAGCAGAAAAAAAAGGGGAGGGGAAGAGAAAAATAATCAAAGACAAGCGCAAACAGTTTGATAGTTCCATCTGGAGGAAGCAAAACCTCCCGCCACACCACTTTGCCAGCACCGTTTCAGCACCACGGACAGCAACACAATAATCAGCACAGATCCAGCGGATGGTGAGAGGAAAGGAAAAAAAGTGAAGCCAAAAGGAAAATAAGGAGGAGGAGGGAGGATGAATAAGAAAGAGGAATTTGGCTGCTGTTAGGGCAATTCACAGGGAATACAAAAAAGCCAATGTCAGCTTGAGTTGAAGGACAGAAAACCCAGACATCTTGAGAGCATCCTCATAAGCTGTTAAAAGCGAACACCATGGTGTCAACTGTCCTCGCTGCACATCAACAGGAAGGAAAATCAATGTCAAACCGGCTCCATGAAACAGCATTTTCACTCATCTGCATCTGATCCATATCACCTTTCAGTGGCGAGACGCCAGTGAATATCTCTCCAACAGCCTCCGACGGCAACTACCCTCCATTTTCAACACATATTCATTTCCCTCCCCTGCTTTTCCACGAGGGCACAGCTCGCTAATGTGTACTGCTCCACTAATGACGATTCTTCAGCACTGAAGCTGACAGGGAAAAATAAGATGAAAAAAAGATGTGCTCATCCACATTCACACGACTCCCGAGGCCAATCAGCAACCTTTCCAGCAATGCAGCCCCTTCAGACACATGTTAAACAAGGTGCCGACCCCCTCGTCGTTAGTGTGGTGTATGCACAGAGGGGATGGGTGCAGATTTGTACGTATAAGAGAGGGCATCAGGTCAGAAGAACGGCAAAGCAATCAGCATTATGCATGGACTGGTTAAAGGTATCAAGTTACATGAAGGTTTTAGTTACGGCTTCCAAACACCAAACATTTTTCATCACGCTGTCCCTACTGTTAAAAGCCTTTTTAATAAAATACCAGTAAAAGTGAAAGGAGGGGCAACAGATTTCTTTCTTAAACTGACATTTTTTTTAACAGACTGACAAAACAATAAATGTTATTTCTCCAAGAAAAGGGCCTTTGAAAAATATTCCAGTTAAGCAAGAATTGCATACATTCTTTGATTGGAAAATAAGTTCAATACTTAACACAGCCAGAAAGGTGCATTAGTTACAAATAACAGGTTTTGAGTTGTTTTGCTATTTCCCTTACACCGCTCCAACAGTTTTAAAATAATTTTCATTGGTTGCCAGAGTGACTGTATGCAACACAGAGTAATTCTGCACTGGCTGTCCTGTGCTCTTCCAGCTGAAAGAAACCTGTGAAAGTGTCTCTTCTCTCTCAAGAAGCTACAGAAATATTGTATGTAGAGTGGAAAGTAAAGGAGCGCAACCCATCATTCTAACTGTCTCAGTGAGAAGACGCAGGATTCTGCTCGATAAGTAAATGCAGCAGAAATCCAAAGCGAGATTGGAATAGTGGCTATATTCAATGCTAATTTAGGTTTTTGCAATAATATGAATATTGTTTGCACGTGTTTGAAAAAATAATGTTTTTTTCAGATGATGCAATTATTTTTCATTTTAAATGCCCATAAGGTGATCATACTATGAGATTATCCTACCAGCACATGAATAATCAGACAATACAAGAAAGACAAAGAGAAAAAAAACACTAATTAGAGGAGAGTCCATCAAATTTCATAGGAGAAAAAAGGAGCAGGCGGACTTTTTTCACCACCAACACACACACACACACACACACACACACACACACAGACGATGCAACACCCACAACTAACCATGCATATTCAGTAAAAAACCATTACCTGGACGCTCGGGGTCTTGACAAAGTGCTTCAGTGAAAATTTAATGGCGCAATCTTGCAGCACTGTATTGCTCCTCTACAGCATACAATGTTCTCTCTCAGCAGTACATTTCCAAAGACACTTCATAATCAAAGCAAAAATAACATGGTTCTCCCATATCAAGAACTAATTGGATATCATTTCACACCCAGCCTCAGTTCATTTTAAGTCTTGTGTTCTTTCCTTTTTTTTAAACGGACAAATAAATCTTCTATTATACATAAAGTTTTGATTCATTAAAATACACCACTTTCAAAAAAAAAAAAGGAACATTTTCATTTTGCAGAGAGCATTGTTGATAAAATAGATGAGTGCAAAGGCACTTTCTGGATAGTAGTAAGATTTGCCGCTTGTTGGGTTTTTGAGAAAGCTGTTCCTTGACGTCTGAACACTCACCACTCGTCTGTGGAGGCTACATATGTACAGGAATGTCCATCTGTAGCGTCTCTTCTCCTACACATATTAATGACTTGCTATGCTATCTCTCTCTCTCTCTCTCTGTCAGAGGAATGATCAGATCACCGAAACCACACAGCCGTATTTTACACAGTTCTGTCCTTTACATACCTGCCGTTGTCAAAGTCTTTTAGAATATTTCTTTTTTTTTTTTAGAAATAAAACGAAATAATTTATACTTTTTCAAGAGGAAAAATAGAACTGCATAATAATATACTTCTTATATTCCTTTTATACAGTTGGGGGGAAAAAAGGAAAATAAAAGAGATGATGAAGAGCTTCAGTTCACCTCCAGTTCGTCATGTGGGATTGAACACCAATAGATAAGGTAGATATATAGAGGGCTATTATGACAGTAACTGTGTGATTATGATGGATGCTGCACAGAACCTGGAGGAGACCACTGTCACTATCTTACAGTTGACTCATGGCAGTCTGTTTTTCCAGAACCTCCAGGTAGTCTGGTTCCGTTTTTAGCTTCCCAGGAAGCAGCAGTGAAGGGTGCTCATTGTTTTTGGACATGTGCTCTGGCCCAAAGTATTTCCTCGGAGTGCCGTACAGCACAGTTTTGTTCAACCTGTCCTGATTGGTCACGTGTCGCCGGGCCGTGGCGGCCTCATAGGGAGGCACGATGCAGGGTCTTTTGGGTAGCGTGCAAAAGTTGTACGTGAAGGGAGGGGCGCCCGCTGCTGTTGGGAGCTCCTTGTTCGGCCTCTCACCGATGTTTTGGTAGAGCATCTCTGGAGGCTCTGGGGTGGTCAGACCACATGTTGTCGATTTATCCATAAAATCCACCGCACTGATTGTGTAGGTCCCTGGGCTGCGGGCCAGGATGTCATCCTTCTTTGCGTCCAGGGGCCCAAAGCTGAGCTCCTTCAGGTTCCGGTAATAAGCCACCTGTTCACCATCCTTCTGCATGTAAATGGGGTTTTGGCACATGGAGCCCACGGGTGGAGGGATGTAGTTGTAAACGTGGCTCTCCGAGCTCTTGTCATGGGTGGGCTCCGGGGTGTATGAGCCATACTGCACTTGGAACGAGTTGAGATCTAGATTGTTTGCGCCCGTGGGAACATGCTCAACTCCTTTGCGCCGCTTCAGGACAAAAACAAAGAGGCCTGCCCCAAAGCAGACCGACAGGATGAAAACCACGAGGAGGCCGAGGATCAGGACTGAGAGGGGGACCTCAGGGTGTAACTCTGGGGTCTGGTCGTGGGAATCTGTTGGGCTCACTGAGCTAAATGAAGGGGAAGGCGAGGGAGAAGGTGGGGTGGGGGCTTCAGTGCTGGGACTTATTACTGTTGGGGCTTTAGTAGGAGGGGGCAGCTGCGGTGGAGGTGGCTCGCTTGGCTCGGGGCATATAGCCTCGTTGCGAAGTGAACGCAGTAGCCGACCTGCATGCTTTGAGGGCGAATCGCAGGTGATTTCATTGACCACCACACTAGTACTGGATAGCTCCATCCAGTTTTTCAATGCCACAATGTTGCAGGTGCAGTCCCAGGGGTTTTCCTGCAGGTCAATCTGAATGAATGCCGACAGCTGGTCCAGAACACCTTGGACCGGAAGGTAGGAGAAATGATTGTTTCTCAGGTTGAGTCGGGTCAGCATGGTGCCCCCGAAAACATTGTCAGGGAGAGATCTCAGCAGGTTGTTATTAAGGAAAAGCAGCTGAAGGTTGTGCAAAGAGTTAAATGTCTGTGGTAGAATCTCTTTTATGATGTTATATTCCAGATAGAGATACTGCAGAGACTGCAGACCAGCAAACAGAGACTGAGAGAGTGACTCTATGTAATTCCCATTTAGGTAGAGGCGCCTGAGGTTTGTCAGATTTTCAAATGCACCCTCCTGAATCACTGCAATTCTGTTATTCCCTAAATGGAGCAGCTCCAGGGAGCTGTACTCAGTCAGATCCATTCTGTAAATCATCTGCAGGTAGTTCCCTGTCAGGTGGAGCTTTCTGGGGTAGGTAGGCTTTGGGTTTAGTTCACTGATGTTCTGTAACTTCCGTTCTTGACAGTTGATGTTCAGGCCACTGTCGGGGTTTTGCGATGTGCAAACACACACACTGGGACATAGCATAGGAACAGGAGAACGGGTTTGGTAGACCATTATGGGTCCAAAGACATGTTTGTCTTTGATGATGCGAGGGGTAGGCCTGTAGCGCATTTTGGGGGGCCGGGAAGCCTTTGGGGAGCGGGTGGGGGTGACAACACCAGCATGGTAGGTTGGGTGCGGGGCCCCTTGGAAGTGCGACTCTGAGGCAGACTGAGCCCGTTCTCCAGCGTTCCTGCGTGGGCACAGGTCCTGCTTTATGAGCTGAGTGATATCCTTTCCATGCAGCCTGAACGGTGTCTCACAAACGATGTCCCCTACGAAGACAGAGATGGTGTCCAACCATGACTTTAGAGGGATCAGGTCACAGGTGCAGTTCCACGGGTTCTCCTCCAGCTGGATCTCCATGATGCCGCCAATGTGCTCTAGCACCCCAGCAAACGGCAGCATCTTGAGGCGATTGCCACGTAAATCCAGATGGGTGAGGAGCACAAAGCGGAAAATGTTTGGTGGCAGAGCCAACAGCAAGTTGTCGTTGAGGATCAACACTTTGAGCTTGTTGAGCTTGCTGAAAGCGCCAGGCTCTATGGTACTGATGTAATTATAGTCCGCCTGTAAATATTCCAAACTCTCCAGCCCAGCAAATGTGTCCTCTTTAATCACCTCCAGGTTGTTGTTGTTCAGGTGGAGCCGCTTGAGGAAGCGGAGTCCGTTAAAAGCTCCTGTTTGAATTTCCTGTAAGCCATTATTTCCCAGATGCAGAGAGGTGACATTGCCATAGCTGACAAACTCATTGGCGCTGAGCCTTGACAGGAAGTTTGCATTCAGAAAGAGCTGTGAGATTTTATAAGGGGGCGCCTGTAACTGGCTGACGGTGGTAAATCCCTTATTCTCACAGTTGATGTTCAGTATGTTCTCCCGCTCCTCACAGTCGCAGCGCGTCTTGCAGATATCTTTGAGGGCTGAAGTTTTGCGGCTTTGCGTTTCGGACGGTGTCAGGCTGGTGACGGTGAGGACGCTCAGAAACAGGACGCCGCTCAGCATGTTTACAGCCAAAAACATAGATCCAACATTGAACTTCGCAGCCTGAGCATTGGGCACAAAAAGGAAGGGAGCGGGTTCCCACAGGCGGGAGAGGGAAGGAATAGGAGGCAGGAGCGCTCATACACACACAAACGCACACATACACGTTCACACACACGGAGAGGCGCGCAGGAAAAAAAAAAGCGCACCGCAGATATTTGGCGTTAAAATGGGATCATGACGCACTGGGATGGCGCAACTCTCTCCACTGACCTTCAGTTTGAACTCCAAATAAAATAGGGAAGAAAAACAGAAGAAAATCAGTCCTGGGTACAAAAAAGACTGAAAAAGCGAAAATGAACCAAATCCTTCATAGCTGGTGGAGCTGGCACATTTTCAGCAGCTCACTGCAGCCCCCCTTCTCCCTGACAGCCCGCTCCGTCTCATTCAGCGCCCTCTCCCAGATCACACTCACAGGGAGAGACGGGCTGAGAGAGCCTCCCGACCAGCGGCTCCACGCACAGAACCGAAGCGCCTCATTTCAGTCCAGACATAAACAAATAAAATAAAATAAAAAAATCACTTTTGACATAGATCCCAAAGGAATGCGCAAAAGCGCACGATCACGCGCGGCCGTTTCTCTTTATAGGCTTTTCCAAAGCTCAGGAGCAAAGTGAGGACAAGTCAGAAGGAGAGGAGGGAAAGCCATCGGAAACGCTGCGAGGAAGCAGAGGCATAGCTACAGCATGTGGCCCCGTCGCTCCTTCCTCCGCCTCCTCCGCTCCGCTCCGCTCCGCACACTGAGAGGAGCACCGAGCGTCTGCTGCTGCCGCGGCGCGGGAGCCCGAGTGTGCGCGCGCGTGTGTGTGTGTGTGTGAGCGAGAGGGAGGGAGAGAGAGAGAGAGAGAGAGAGAGAGAGAGAGAGAGAGAGAGAGAGAGAGAGAGAGAGAGAGCAAAGGGGCCCTTACGTCACCGACACTGTCAACAGGAACACGCACACGCCAACACACGTGTACAGAGGCTCTGGGGAGAAATCATCACCCTGAGATAAGGCAGACTGATGGCTCACACCGACTCGGATCGGCATCTGCTGTGGTCCCAAAGTGGCTGCAGAGTTTCAGGAAAGAGTGTTCACCTTTTTTTTGTTTTGTTTTGTTTTGAATGGAAAAACTGCATTTTTCTACAGATTGAAAGTTTAGCTTTAAACCGTGTGTGCGCGAGCATGCGCGTGCGTGTTCGTGTGTGTGTGTGTGTGTGTGTGTGTGTGTGTGTGTGTGTGTGGGGGGGTACTTAGACCTTAGATCTACCTCGTCTCCCACGTCAACCCCATAAGCAGCTACGCTCAGTTTGAAGCGATGAGCTAAACTTGATGCGGCTGATGAAAATATAAACTGATGGAGCTGTCAGGTGACATCTCCGTAAAAACGCCATGATCTAGTTAGAGTCGCACACATCTGCCTGCCGCTAAGACGCAAAGCTTTCCCCGTGGATCTGTTTCCTTTTTTTTATTATTATATATTGTATCCATGACACCACTAGGCGGCAGAAAAGGCTCAAGGTGTCTGCTTTACTCCCTGCCTCGGTTTCCTTTTTGTTTCCAGCCCTTATCTCTGCCTCTCACATTCTCAGCCCCTCGCCGTGTCAGCTTATTGACATGCCATTATCATCAGAAGAATGAGAGTCATACATCGGGCTGGGAAAAGAGCACTTCTGTCCTGCTCAAGGCCTCCGCCAGAGGCAAACACAGATCCACCGCGGCTCTAATTAAACAAGAAGAAAGGCAGATTGTTTGTGATACATGTTCCTTTGTTTCTGCACACGCACCCAGCCAGCTTTTCATAAGAAGCAGTCAGACGGAAACAAATACGATAATTCTTGAAACCTCTGTCAGGCTTTGCTCATATTTTTAAACCATCTAGGATCTCCTGTCTGCTGAGTGGCTAAAATAATGTCATACTATGAATAAGCCTTAAAATCTGAAGTTTTAGCTGTAATGACCTTTGATTAACAGCAAAAAGTTTGATATCATGTTATGCCACATATTCCAAGGTATTTTATTGGGAGTTAATGTAACACACAATAATAAATAATTATTTAATTAAGAGAGGAAAGGAAACAAAATACATGTTTTTAGAAATATTTGCAAATACAAACCACGAAATAAATTGATGAGGATTCAGCATGCTTTTCTCTGATTATCCCCAACTAAAATCCAACCAAAAGATGAGTTTCAGCAACCATCTATGCAGTGAACTGGAATAGGCCCGTGTGCAAAGCACGCTGGGTTCTAAAACAATAACCCAGAGCTTAGAAAACCTCCCAGCGTTGGCTAAATCAATCATCTGGACATGGAGAGAGGATGGACCAACTGCAGACCTACCAAGACACGGATATCCGGCTAAACTAGCCGGGCAGGAAGAGCATTAATCAGAGAAGATGCCAAGAGACACGTAGCTCTGGTGGAAGCAGCTGGCCTTTATGGAAGAGGGACAAGAGGAAAATCAGAAGAAGTCCCACAAGTCATACATGTGGAAGAAGTTGCTGTGAACATAATTTTGTCACCATGGAGCACGCTGGTTGCTGCATCATGTGACCCTGGAAGAAAACCCATTAGAGGCTACAAGACTTGAAGCTGGGATGGAGGTGTATAATGTATAAAGGATCATTTCACATTCATTTAGAAATATCTTTTTTGTATTATCTCCCTCCTTTATTACAATGCTACAATTAACTTCTGTCTTTTCTCTGCATGTTGGATTGAAAAGAAAAGAAAAAAGAATTCTGTGTAAGTGTTTTGTACCTCTCAAAATGGGGTATGCAGCCTTTGCTGGGGGCACAGTATCATGTGACAGAGAAACAGGAATCTGACCCTAAAGCCGGGCGTACACTGTACGAGTTTTTCCCCTTTTCGGGCCGATTCTTCAGTCGTGCGAGCATTTCTTGAATCGGGCCAAATTTCAGCTTGATCGTAGAGGGGGGGAGGAGGGGGGACTGGCTTCTCACGACTACCTCCAGATCAGGAATCGGACGATCGGTGAAAATCAAACATGTTTGAAATTCAGTCGGCCGTCGTGAGGTTTTCGTGAGCGCATCCTGCTGTTCAAGCAGAGCTACGAGGGGGCGCCCTCCCCTCCTCTCCGTCCCCGCCAGCGGAGGGAGGGAAGCGGGCGTCCCTGAAGCAACCTCCGGCCGGTGTTGGGGAGGGCGAGCCGTCCGGTCCGCGCAACGCGCTGGCCGCCTGTTTCGGCACTCCTCCGCTTGCTCTGGGGGGGGGTGCGGGCTAGGTGACCTGCCGTGCCGCGCGGCCGCCGGTGCGTCTCGTCCCTCCTCTCTCCCCTCCGTTCCCCCGACGCCCGGTGCCTCCATTGGGCCTCGCCAGAGCTGGGCTCGAACCCCTGCTCTGGGTCCCTGTCACCTACCGTCGCTCGCCTGCCTCTGCCACCACAGCGAGCGGTCCCAGAGGGGACACGACGTACAGTGTGAGCAGTCCGGTCTCGTCCGAGCGTCGCGCTGCACAGATCGTGAGCGGTGAACTTTTTACACCCCGCGGTTCCGTCGCACAGTTTGAGATGTATATAAGTACCACGACTGAAAAACTCGTACAGTGTACGCCCGGCTTTAGGCAACTGTTCCACCCACTGAGCCACAGGTGTCAGTTAGAAGATGCACAGCCAACTTTGAACACATGTATGAGTTGATCTTTCATGATAATGGAGGTTCTAGAAGGTGTACACACCTCAGATAAGACAGCAGCTTTAACATGGACGTAACAAAACGGCATTACGGTAAATAATCATCAAACATTTGACACACATAATGCAAACCACAAGGATACAAATGTATGCCACCTTATATGTGGTAATAGTCTGGGAATTCAAAAGAAAAAATTCTGTTAGAGGAAAAGAATTACAAAGAATAAAATGCTGAATGTACCTGGTAGCATGAGTGTACGCAGCCATTTAGCTAATGGACGGTCACCAGCAAAATACAGTACAAAAGTGAGATTACAAAGTTAGGAAGTGATGACAAAGACCAGTGGGACACTGTCAGGAAGGCGGCCAAATGTTGTTCCATTGACAACATCCAGGTTTGATTGGAAGAAGCCCAGGCACTTCCTGGGCTTGTTGCCTCTGTTCCATGATTTCCCTGTTTGCTCTCATCATGGTTCCATGGTGTCCCAAAACCCTGAGCCCCTTTAACATTACAGTTCTACAACAAACACACAGCCACACACAAAAAGAAGACAGAAAAGAAAACGTCCAGCTTTGTTTTCAGCCCCTCAAACCTTTCCTAGAAGAATGGGTTCTGGTCCAATGAGACCATAGTGGAACGTTTTGACCATAACTCTACATTGTATATCATGGAATATTCCACAATATAAAATATGCTTTATGTTTGACACATAGAACATTCTATAGTCACAGCTGAGTTCTCAACATGCACACAAATACCAGAACTCTGATGGGGAATCTCCGAGGTTCTGAGGACTCTTAGAAGGTAGAGTAGGGATATATGGTCCTGAAACCTGACACATCACAGTATCCTTCTGATAGCCACCTTAAAAGTCCCCAAAAATAAAACAAATCCAGACAAATATCCCTGGTAATTTGGTCTGTGCCTTTAGAGGATTGAGAATTGAAGAAGATGTTGAGGGTGTGGGAGTAAACAGGGATCGCTTTAGGCTGAATATTTTCCCAGTAAAGGTAGAAAAAAAACGTCAGGGTGGTTGTAGCATCGTAAATGTGTGAGTGAAACTGGATTAAATCTTAGCGCGTTTAAAGGAGACTGCGGGGCGCAGAGATGCGTTACATATTCTTTATTAATCCACGGGTTCAGTCAGGAAGCTAAGCAGACATATTTTACCGCCTGCTGTAAAATTCAGCTTCTTTCATACTGAGAGTGTGCAGAACAGTGAGCCGTCCTCGGCTGACCTCAGAGATTGAGCTGCGGCTCTACCCGCTGTAGAACTGAGGGCAACATCACGGCATGACTGATTTGTGATTTGCACCGTGTAACGTGGCTCAACCTTTTGAAGGCAGGAGTCAGTGTAAGCTGGGGTGTTATGGGAAGGTCCAGGACGGGAGGCTGGAGCGCTCTCAGCCCCCTGGAGTGGCCTTTCTGCAGCCTGAATGAGAACTGAGAGCGGGCCGTGACAGCAGGCTAGACACGAGGGTGCAAAGGTGAGGCGGATTTATGTCCAAGCCGGCGCCTGGCAGCAGCAGCAGCGCGCGAGTCTGATGAAACTCTACAGCGCCTTTACAGTGGAGGGCCTATAGGAGTCCTGTCATAAAGACACCCACCTGCTCTCACATTGTCATCCTAATGACATTAGAGGGGATAATGATGATGGAGAGGGGCGCACGCCATGATGACAGTGACATCCGGCGTCTCTGTTTATTGTTTTATCGAGAACGATGGGCGCCTCAGATTTCAGCCGTGATCGATGGGCTGGCGGCGCGCTGAAGGGAAAAGTCTGCAGGTTCCCACATGAGGCCGGCTGGGTATTTATTGTCAGAGCTCAGCCGCAACGCACATTTGTCAAGTCAATCACGGGCCGCCGAGGCCCACGGCGGCCCGTCCGCAGCGTGCGAGGGAGCTGGAAGGAAAGGTCCGGAGCAGGGTGGAGAGCGCGCTCCGCCCGCCAAACTTTTCACACAGCTTTATGTGAAGCAAATCTCTTTAGAGGCTGCTTGAAGACAAAATGCAGTAAATAACTTTTTTCAAATATTCATGGACTCCCGTTTCATTCATATTTAACCACTTGCAACACAGTACATTTTTCAAAGGATTTTAAAGTTTAAAAACACATCCAGAGGGGACTGGCTGCAGTTTTCCTGTTTGAAAGATGCAGGTTTTAGCCAAATATTTGTAATCTACACGTCTTTAAGACCACTTAACAGGAGCCATTGGCATTTTGCGCGATTGTTCCATAGATATCATTCGGCTGTCCCTCTGATGGACGCGATGGACATTTCATAGTCCGAGTTGTCAGCTACACTGCTCTGAAACAAAATAAGTACACTCACCGGCCACTTTATTAGGTACACCTGTCCAACTGCTCGTTAACACTTAATTTCTAAGCAGCCAATCACATGGCGGCAACTCAGTGCATTTAGGCATGTAGACATGGTCAAGAGAATCTCCTGCAGTTCAAACCAAGCATCAGTATGGGGAAGAAAGGTGATTTGAGTGACTTTGAACGTGGCATGATTGTTTGTGCCAGAAGGGCTGGTCTGAGTATTTCAGAAACTGCTAATCTACTGGGATTTTCACGCACAACCATCTCTAGGGTTTACAGAGAATGGTCCGAAAAAGAAAAAACATCCAGTGAGCGGCAGTTCTGTGGGCGGAAATGCCTTGTTGATGCCAGAGGTCAGAGGAGAATGGCCAGACTGGTTTGAGCTGATAGAAGGGCAACAGTGACTCAAATAACCACCCGTTACAACCAAGGTGGGCAGAAGAGCATCTCTGAACGCACAGTACGTCGAACTTTGAGGCAGATGGGCTACAGCAGCAGAAGACCACATCGGGTGCCACTCCTTTCAGCTAAGAACAGGAAACTGAGGCTACAATTTGCACAAGCTCATCGAAATTGGACAATAGAAGATTGGAAAAACGTTGCCTGGTCTGATGAGTCTCGATTTCTGCTGCGACAGTCGAATGGTAGGGTCAGAATTTGGCGTCTACAACATGAAAGCATGGATCCATCCTGCCTTGTATCAACAGTTCAGGCTGGTGGTGGTGGTGTCATGGTGTGGGGAATATTTTCTTGGCACTCTTTGGGCCCCTTGGTACCAATTGAGCATCATTGCAACGCCACAGCCTACCTGAGTATTGTTGCTGACCATGTCCATCCCTTTATGACCACAATGTACCCAACTTCTGATGGCTACTTTCAGCAGGATAATGCGCCATGTCATAAAGCTGGAATCATCTCAGACTGGTTTCTTGAACATGACAATGAGTTCGCTGTACTCAAATGGCCTCCACAGTCACCAGATCTCAATCCAATAGAGCATCTTTGGGATGAGGTGGAACGGGAGATTCGCATCATGGATGTGCAGCCGACAAATCTGCGGCAACTGTGTGATGCCATCATGTCAATATGGACCTGAGGAATGCTTCCAGCACCTTGTTGAATCTATGACACGAAGAATTGAGGCAGTTCTGAAGGCAAAAGGGGGTCCAACCCGTTACTAGCATGGGGTACCTAATAAAGTGGCCGGTGAGTGTATGTTGCCTTTTCACAAATCCCTACCATCCTTTCTGGCTTTTATCTGCATAAAGACACATACTGTTTTTATGCTGTATTGTGAGAACGTAACCAAAGTCAAACTCCTTGACTCTGCAAAGAAAGCTGATTCTGCTTCTAAAGGCTGGAACAGGAGCAAGCTGTGTAACAACCTGATTACCATACTGGAGCATGCCCTGAGCACAAGTCAAGAATTCGGTGCACAGGGTAATTAAAGTTTGAAATAACAACATTTGTGCGCATGAATCCAAGCACTTTTCCTGACAGAACCGATAATGCTCCCTCGACACGCCCACACTTAAATATGCAAGTAAGTGCAGGTGTGGCTCTCCTCTCTGTGCTGTCCAGAACCATTTCTGCAGGCTGGAACAAGAGGATTGTGAGTTAGAGATGAGAAAAACAAACTCATTCAGCATCATGGGGATTAATATTTGGCACTGCGATTCATTTAATCAACAAGATGCTTGCCGTCTCAGGCCTTTTCTACAGGAGGCAAACAATCAAAATTCCCATAAACGATTAGTGTGTCCTTACAAGAGGAGGCAGCAGAGCTGAAAACGCTGTAGTAGGTATGTCGGGCCTATTGGTGGCGCTGTGACACTGCCATAGAACCCTGCAAGAAACACCGGGTATCTGCACATCCGGCACAAGGGACAAAGCACAGACATTATATGGGTACATGCCCAATGGACTGACGCTGCCTATTGGAGCTGACGTTTCAGCACTGCTGCCATCTTGGATGGGTTTCTCACGCGACCCCAGTGCATTTGTTTCTATTGAGGAAGCTGTTTGCCCAACTAAAATAAATCACAACTCTTTACCCGATTTTCACACGGTTTGGTTTGTTACAAACGGCAGAGATGTGGTTATGATACAGGATGCCGTTGCCCAAAAAAGACGTTTTCATGCTGAAATATGTTGTTTAAACAACATATTTCATAAATCTATGGTGTTTAATGGACAGATATATGGCATATTAATGTGTGATTATGTGATTTCATACTGAAATACTTTTATGACATTCAACAAAGAGAGACATGTATTAAGGCATATTATTAAATATATAAATAAATACATGCTTCATGCTAAAATACTGTTTTATGCTCTTAAAAGAGACGTGTGGTATTACATATTGATAAATGTATAAATTAATATATTGTACATTTTAATAAAGAAGTTGGATTGTTCATTTAAATTTATTTCACTGTCACATGTACAAGCCTGAGCCTTCTCTACACACCAACAATAATTTCTTCATATTTTTGCGTGCTATGCATTGCATACACATTTTTTAACGCCTTGAAAAGGGTTCTTTTAATTTTCCAGGTAATTCCAGTGGCTTATACCACCCTGCTTGCAACCAGGACTTGAGCTTAAGACCCTCAAAAAAAGAACTGTTTTGCACAGCTTCTTGCATGTGTTTGCACGCTGTAACTCCAGGCTACTTAATTTGGCAACATGATTCATACAGTGATAAAAAAGTAAAAAGCATAAAATTATGGTCCATCTGTTGTGTTTCTGCATTGTTCTCACCAAGTAAAAACTCAGTTTCAGTACCAATTTCAGCCAGTCACGCGCTTGTCCACCTGGTAGAGCGGCCATTGAAGCGGGACCCAGAACGGCAGTCCAAAAAAAACAAAACAATGTCTCATCTGTGAAAGCTTCTTATTCTTCTATAATTATTTTTCTTTGTAGCCAGCAGTGTAACCAACCATACCACGAACACCCAACCAACAATGAACAACAAATGTCAAACAGAAGAAGAGACCCATCCAAGATGGCGGCAACGCGCAATGCGCTCCAGCACGTAATGAGGCATCTACTCTTTATAATGTCAGGTCGTATAGAGCGGACCCGTTAGAAAGGAAGAGTCTGAGGACGCTACTAGCAGCCATAACAAAAACAGCAGATGATCATCCGTGTCGACACACAGCCTAAATGACAAAATACCTTTGCAGACACACTTAATCTGGTCTCCATGGTGATGGCGACTCACACAATGCCCGATCGTCTTTTCCCTACCATGAAGTTAATTATGAATGAATGGTGCATAGACCATCTCAGCACAGTGTTGGATTGTTATTTGTGCGTATCAAATATGAATGGATGGATGGATTCAATGCATACCGGGGATCGTTGGGAAAGCACCTGGCTTCTATTTAATGAGCTATGTTCACTTATGCTTAATTTCATTAATTTGCATACTAAATATCTGCCCATTGAGCATGTTCAGGTTAATAACACATCTAAAATATGTTTAAAGGGTTCCTAGAAGTCTAGGCTAAATGTGGTACGTCTCAATTGCCTAGTGAGTATTTTCATAGCTAATGTTTGTGCCGTATTAAAATGAACAGCACCTAAAGGCTTAGGTATCTGCCTGACAGAGAAAACACAAATACTTTATTTTTTCCTTATAATTGCAAATGAAAACCAGCATTACTAAGGCTTTAGAAAAAATAGTGACACGTTTTACATCCAAGGATTAACTGAAAACATGACATGGATTAATTAGCAAATGATTATGTCGTGGGATGTTGCCCCCCCACCCACCACCACCTCTATTTACTAAAAAATAGTACTTTAAAATTTCGTTCTTTCTCTGTAAAGTGTGATTTCATTGATGAACCCGTGCCATAACCCAGCTTCTGCGATCCATGCAAACGTGTTGCAGCAGTCATGTTTTTTTTCATGGAACTAAATGTATGGCAACAAAGCTGCTTCGTCATTCGCCATTGGCTGCCAAGAACGATGGCCAACCAGACGGGCTGATGAAACGTCCACTCACAGCAGCTAGCCCGAGCATCTCTGCACAGGGAGCCCTATCTGAGAAACGTTATTAATTAATTACAGCACTGAGACCAAGGCTTTGCTGTAATGACAGTCAGAACAATCCCTCAGCTTTATTAACTAATGATGTGGCTACTCATGTAATTATTGCTACTTCATACTTTTTTGCAGTAAGGCATGACACAAAGCTCATTTGGTTAGACACATGAGAAGAAATTCCTTATAATTATATTTTAATTAGTTAGGTATCAGAACACAGCTTTTCCTTATTTTTGGTGATTTTAATGATTTGTTAAATGTGTATTTAACTATTCACTGATGAACTCTCAGTCTAAATAAAACCCTAATTTTCTTACGATTAGTGTCCAAATTATGCAAATAATTTGTGCGTTTAACATTGAAATAAAATGTCTGTCATGAAGGAACCCGATTAAGCCCGAGAGAACCTCTAGAAATGTTTCTGCAGTTCTTTTCTGTTTAGCCCAGATAATCTCAGAACAGAGGGCTGTTAAACTAATTCATTTAAGGAGGGGCGTTCATTGATGTGTGTTTTAACGCTACAGGGCAATGCCTAAAGAGTTTATCAAGGAAGTCATCTGAAGCAGCTTCACATTTGTAAACGTTTTGTCATTCAGTAGTTAACATTTGTCATTTGTACATTTTATCATTTATCATATATACTTAAAACTGCAGGGTGTTGAAATCAGATGACATTTAATTGGCTTATTTGACTTTTTCCCACATGTCAGAATTGCTAATCCGTTGGCTCCTACTTTCATGTCCTATTTCCATGTTGACCTGCGGTGTTTTGCTGAAAAGTTTCATTTCGGGGCCGTTAAAGCAGCTGGTTAAAATCACATCACATCGCCCAAGTGGATAAACAGATGCTGGAGATCCTCAACAGACCTCGAGGACTATCATGATCTATCATCAGGATCTCTATCTTTTCTTTGAACAGCTAAATAAATATCCACTTGGTCATTTTACGCTGAAAGTGAAATGCTCGTTTCAGATAATTATTAGCTGTTTTATTTAGATCAGCTTTTGGTGAGGTGGGTCAATTTTCAATCAGTGCAGACATTTAGTTATTATTTACCTAAGGCAGTGTATCTTCATTAGCCTTTGTAACACAATGTAGACACATAATAGCGTTATGAAGGTATCAGTTTACATCAACTTTTAAAAACAAATCCCATAATTTAAATTAATAGAATTATTTCTACAACAAAAAGTCAGCACTAATTGATTTCATCCATTTGTAGAACACTGTCTTAGGATCCTCAGCTGGTTGGCTCTCAAAAAGCATCAACTACTTCCCCCAAAGTCGTCTAAGTCAATATGGGTGCATGTCAGGGACACGGTGAGGTTTAAAGTCTAACTCCTGGACTGAATGTATTTCAACGCAGATGCATTCAAATAGTCACCAGAGTAAAGAAATGTATATCAAATGTGAATTATGTGCGCCGTTTGGAAGTAATTTCGATAAAACTTGCTGTATAAGCGAAAGAGCACGAACATTCCTCAATCGGGCTGCTCCGGAATGTGACGTCACAAACAGAACTAGTACCGTGCATCCGGCTGCTAACACTACGACGTTCGCTATCGATTTATTAAATTTAATTAATAACTCTTACTCTACGTACAAAAAAATGAATAAAAAAATGTCTGATACATCTACAAACTCCACCTCAAGCATTGGCGACTCCGATACCGAATATATATACGGAAAAATTAAGTTTGAACAACGTGAACCTGAGGAGACTATATCTAACGCTGCCCAAGACATAGAGCTCCATTGTAAGTAGCCCTCAAAATCCTCGCTCGTGAAGTGTGAATTGCATAACACACTTTTGTCACTGCTGGCAATCCAGTCCTTTCGCGTTTCTTTTACAAATTTATCCCATTTCTTTCGGACCTTTTGATCCTTCGGCCAAGTATGTAGAGCTACTTTCTGGCCTGCACTAGACCGCGGTGAAGTTGGTTTGACATTGGACATTCAAGCTCCACGGAGTCAGCGAAGCACTCTTGACAAACAAAAATCAAATCAGATTTGTTGACGGTCCCACCACGTATAGGAGAAGGGAGCTGCTGAGAGACGCTGGCCGAAATCAGAGTCCTTCAACCGGATCAACCGTGAGCTAGATCCCGCTGACTCCGCGGAGCTTGAATGTCCAATGTCAAACCAACTTCACAGCTGTCTGCACTTCTGCCAACAACTACGCACCTAGAAGGCATTTTATTGTGGACTTAGTTCGGCGATTGTTTTTAAAAGCGCTTGCTCAAAGTAGACGTGGATCAGCAGATTTGGTGTGTGAAAGAAGATACTGGAAAACATTCATATATATCCTTGTTCACCGTACTGTTTGTACAATGTAAACAATGTGTGTTTCTATGCAAGTTCGCTTCGCGCATTCTTTGTGTTCTTGAACTGACGTCACATGTCGGAAATGGCAGATCGTAAACGGAGGCAGCACTCAAACGCGGAATACCATAATCGGTGTAAAAAATTCGCAATATTTCATATTTAAACTTAATTTGAACACTTTTGATACATGAATATTCAAAGTTTACCTTGTTCAGGAAGTTATTCAACAGTTTTTTAGGATTTTTTTTCAGTCCAAGAGTTAGACTTTAAAGGAGTGACATGAGATCAGAGTATGTTGTCGGTAGTCTCTATTTTAATTAACGGTGTCCTGATACCAGCATCAAGTCCTGATACTCATACTTGTAAAAACAACCCGATACTCTGAACCGGTACCAGTTTTCCTCCTGGCTGGGCTATGTTGTAACACAAAGGCTAGATACCACTCTCTACCAGGTGGTGGTGCTAGACATCAAGAGGCTGCTTGCTGACCCTCCAAAAGAAAAAGAAGGAGAGAACACAACTGAAGCTCTAACAGAATTCATCGTCCTTGATAGTCAGTTATTTTCAGGGCTCCATGATGTTAAGATATTTGTGATCTATAAGTAACAATTTATTAAGTACTCAGTATCGGTACTTTGAATCGCTAAGTATCTAAAGGGGTCTGGAAAAAACTGGTATTGACACAACCCTAATTTTAATTTTAAGACCTGAGTTAATGTTAGGCTCTCACACTGATGATGTTGAAGTCAGACCTGCAGATGAACTCTTTTCCAGCACATTCCTAAGATTCTCAAAGGGATTTGTGTCTGGATAAGAGCATTTCAGGGAGCATGAGACATCATTTTCACACTCCGAGTTCTCTTCAGTGAATGCTGGCATTGTCATCTCGTGTGAGAATGTGCTTTAAATAACTTACCTTGTTTTTTTATAGAATGTGTAGTCTCTCATTCCATGTTCTCAGGTTAAATAACCTTTTGGGGGCTGACATATATTAATAACTGCAAATCCAATGATGAGGCTCTTGCCTGCACTTTAGTTAAGTTCCTCTGTGCAATCCGTACTTTGCGTTAATGAAACATTTCTATGGGGAGCATTTAAAAATTCTGTTTCTTTGTTCCTGTGATATTGGATTCACCTCTGTTTTGAACAATCAGATTTTGAGAGTCGTTTAAAAATGTATTTATTAATCTTAAATGGGACTTGCAAAAAGGTCTGTTTTCTTGTTTGATTTAATCCAGTCGGCTGGGTTTCCTTAGTCAAATTCACATGCCAGTTGTTACAAAGTTATCTGATTGAGTTGTGATATGTGATTGGATCCTAATCTGTTGATGTAATTGAGCTTTTTTAAAAAGGGATTGGAGCCACATCAAATGACTTTAGACTGAATTTAACTACATTTTAACAATTGAAGAACCTCTGGGTGACGTTTGCTGTATAAAAATAAGACGAGTTGAGATGGCTTAGACTTTCTTGTCATTCAACTTCTATCTCACCTAAGTACGTGAACACACTAAAATCCGGTCAATAGGGTTTTCAGGTGAACTGTGAAATGTGAATAGTGATGAGGTTTCTGCTCAGCTGCCAGCGTTTCTGCAGGTGAGAAGAGAATGTGTGATCTTACGGGTCACCCTCACTCGTGACTGAGGATTACAGAGTTGCTGAAGCAGATGATCGACAGGAAGGTGACATTAGTATGTCATTATAGACTCTTTCACAAAAGTACTTAGGTGCCTTCTGGCAATTGTTCTTCTCAAGGGATTGAGCGGGGGTGCTGAAGTCAACCCCCTGGTGTTTTGCCTCTGAGCTGCCAAAGAAAATGATCAGATCCACCCAAAGGGCCACTTGTGTTAGCCCTTGGGTTGATCTAACAATGACAGACACCCTGTGTAATCAGCCGGATGGTGGATTTAAGACCAAAGCAGGTCAGTGGCAGAGTACATCATCAGGTGTATGATTTGAACACACTGGAAATGTTGTGACATCAAACTGATTAGTTTGATGTCACAACATTTCAAAACAGCCGGAAGCATCTTAGAAGGGGCTTGGTTTTAAAGATGGGAATATTTTGTAATAGAGGCTTGTGGTTCTTCTTTGGACATTAGTGGATCTCCAGTAGGTGTTTGCAGATGACAGCAGAGTAGTTTGTTGACGGCAGACCTGGTAGGACCAGGGATCAAAGAAGGAAGGCTCTTCTGGTAAGGCCTGGTGAAGTGGTCTGAACCAGGAATTAAGTCTGAGGTGGGTTTCAGCTGAATGATCAAAAATACCTTGAGTTCTCAAACCAGGATGCTAGCTTAGTTCAATAATGACATTAGCAAATACTGGAGCGTCCTGCTGGTCCTAATGGCGGAAGTGAGATGAGTGAATATGAATATGATTCAAATGGAAATATTCTTCGTGTGAGGCACCAGCTACCCATGAGGAATTAAGCGTCAGAAAATGGATGGATGGATTCTTCGTGTGGTGAGTTCTGAAGTAAGAAATTGTTATAAACTAGGGCTGTAACTGTTGATTATTTTGATAATTCATCTGACAGCAAACAGGCTTATATTGGAGGCAACCGGACTTTCGATCAGTTCTTCTGAAGACGTTTTGAAACCTATCCAGGAGTCCTTGTCAATTCTGGTGGCTCACAGTTGAGCGACCTGTAGTTGGTGTGCTCAAACACCTTCAAGTTTGTTTTTTCCTTACTTTTTGATTAATCTATGAATCAGACATTTTTTTTTTATTTCCACCTCTTTCTTCCAAAATAGAACACTTGGACTGACGGAGCAAATAAGCACACACAAAAACAGGCTGCTACATAGGTGTTCTGTTTCAATATTTTAAATAAAATTTTGCTTCAATTAAAGAACTCTGTTGACTAGCTTTTAATTCAGTAAATTAATAGTCAATGTCTATATAAACAGCAATTAAAATAAGGCTGTAAAACTGAGGTGTCAAATGTGGTTTGTGCTGGTGCTCCAAAAGGGAAAAAAATGGCCATAACAGCAACCAGAGCAAAAACACCACTGTTGACAAATAGACCACCAGCCCATTTCAGTACAAGCTGCACTTCATGCAACATTTCCTTGCACATATTTATTTTCCTTCAGTTGTCTTCTAAGGATGCTTTAAGTTTTTTTTAATTACTAATTTATTTATTTTTTATTTCTTGTGTTTATAATGTGAGCTGGTGTAACACTAAAATTTCTTTATGGTTACATGATGAGACTCTTGATCATGAAAAGTTAGTCCAGAGCCCAGCCAATCCCCTCTCTCATACAATGCCTTCACTCAGACTTTGTCAGCAAATTAAAACTTAAAGCTTAAACAAATTGGCATCAATTAGAAATAAATTATATTCTGTTTTAGAGGCGTGGTTTATGACGATCCATAATCTGTTCAGCATCACTTGTTCCGATTATTTCATGAACTTACTGTGCATGCATGAAGGAGGGGCAGCAGCTCTTTGACAGCTGATTTCCTCCCACAACTTATGAACAGCATGGATTGTTGGGCCTGTGGCTTAATTATAGAAAGCGATCCATATCAGCCCCGCTCAGAATCTGCTGCAGTTCCCTTCTATGTGCTTCAAACAGTCAGAACCAACACCTTCAAGTTTATTTTTTTCTTTCCCCACATGGGAAGTACAAAACTTTTGCTGTTGGACTTAGGAAACTTGACAACTGTGTGAATGTCAGTTTATTTTGAATAAAGTTTGGTGCAGGTAGAAGCGTGATAAGCGGTTCAGGCTTTCTTGCATTTAGAATACTATTGTTATTTAAATCTGGCAGAAGGTGGACAGACAGGTGCGGCTCCAGCGCTGGATAATTCAGCTGGAAAGCAGCAGCTGAGTCCGGTCTGAGATCTCTACAGCGGGGTTATCTGGCTTCGGCTCTGAGATGCTTGGGTCAGAGTCAGCAGATCTGGGAAAGAGGAGAAACACACGGGAGGACTAGTCTCTACTCCAGCTGGGAACTGTCACTAGGAACTCAGGGCTTGGCAGACGCTCTGGTACCACGCCGGAAGCGATGATGAACTGACGCCTCCTTCCTGGTCCCAGCTCCTTATGGAGGCCCAATAATTAGTGGAGATGGAGAACAGCGGCCTGTCACACCCTAGAGAGAGAAGAGCCAGCAACCCAGACCTGAGAGCGTGACAGCTATGCATTTCAGTCCGGACACATTTTAATTTGATCAGGGAATTGTGCACAGGTAAACATAGCTACAGTCATTAACCAGATAAGAAAACATCAGCATCAGACAAGCCATCAGAGAAACTAACGTTAAAGCTCAGTTATACGTGGGGGTGCTTCAGGGTGTCCGCAGGTCTCCGCTGACATCTTCAGTGGTGTTCTCGTGCCATGTCAAGTCACTTTAGCAAAGCTTGCATATTTATTTAGATTTTGTGAAGCGCAAAGTGCTCCACATATTATGAGGACTCAATCCAAACTGTTTCCTGTAGCATCATTTGCAGGATTATTTACCGTTTCCTTTGAAAATACTGCCTCCGCTCTGCCCTGCCCCCGTTCAACTCGCTCTGCAGTCAGCCAGCACTGACATCTGCACATTTTAGTTACAAGACAATTCAAAGTGCAGTACATGAACAGAACATAAGAGAACATACAGAGGAAAGTACATTTTAGTTTTCATGTTGTTTTTTTTTCCATGGTGACCCTGAATGCAACAAAGAGAGGCAGGAGAGCAGTTTAAAGAGTTTGAGGAATAATGAAGCTGCTAGCTGGGTAGACCTGGAGGACTCCGTTCACTGACTGGAAAGGAAGGTAAACAGGGCTGAGCAAGTAGAACGCAGGATTAATTCAGGCAGAGGCTGACTTACAATAGAGTGGATAGTGGAGTCCAGGGGGGAAGGCGAGGCAGCAGACAGAGAGCTGCGGCTGACAGACTGACGGATGGCTTGTGGCGAGCAGCTGGTGGAGGCGTCAGAGCGGAGGGTGGACCGGCAGGCGGTGGGTCAGTGGAGCATCTTCAATGTTACTGGAGCAGCGGTTGACAGAAGCTTCCAGAAGACTCTTTTGACCACGGTTAGGAACAGGAGCTTAGGTTCTTCCATGGAAGGATGGTCCAGAGCAGGACACCTTTAGGAGGAAGACAAACATGGAGGACCCACAGAACATGAGGTCAAGCAGCAGCAGCTCTGGGTGAGCTACGGCTCTGATGCCTTCCTTCTGTCTCCTGCCTCCTTTAAATGCTCCTTTTAACTGCTTTAGATGGAGAAGACCTGTGGCAGATGGCCACCTATCACACCCTGCTGAAGAGCAGTGAGAATGCCACACACACCACCAGACAGCCTGTGCACAGATCAGAGGACCTGGCAGTAGAAGAACCAAGATAAGTTGGACTAAATACTGAATCTAATGATGTTTCAGTGAACTATATCAGTTTAAATAGTTTGTCCTCTAACCAGCAGTTCAATCCCCCGCTATGACCGTCTTAGTCATTGTGTCCTTAGGCAAGACACTTCACCCGCATTGCCTACTGGCAGTGGTCAGAGGCCCCGGTGGTGCCGATGTTAAAAAAGTGACACAACACAGCTTTGGTACTGGACTTTATATGGATGTACAGACTGCCCGTCTAATCTTTTGGATTTTGTCAGCAAATAATTTAGCTAATTTGTTGCAGGACCCTGGTAGACTGGATTCCAGAGGCCTGTTTCACAAAAGCCGAATTTGGAAATCCTCGAAAAAGAACAAAACCCAGGGTTGACATAGGGTGGTCCTGGCTTTATCCATTTCATAAAACCCAATCTAGGCTCAGGAGATGCGACTAAATCAAGCCAGGTGTAAGTAATCCAGCTAAATGTGCATTCCTGGCTGTCTACAAAAGACCATGAGGTTGATCATTGATTCACTGATGCTACACTGGATAAGCTGCGTGACCCACAACATCTTTTGTTGAAGGCCGATGAGGAATTAATAGTGGCATTAATAATTTCTACAAATAGTGTTTGCATTCATAACACTAACTCAAAAACAAATTGAAAAAAGTTTATGTAGGCTATCTGATGCAATCAAATGACCTATTCATGATAAAAATTATATCAAATAAGATAATATTCTTTCCATCAGTTGTTAAGTGACTGGTCCTTATGGTTTGTATATATATATATATTTTCCTTTCGGGGCTGTGAGATTGCGTATTTCATGCACCTGATGGGAAATATTTTTTTTCTGGAGGAGTCAGTAAAACAGCGCCCCCTAGTGTCACCGGACTTTATTGACAACAACACCTTGGCTTCTTTTCAGCCATTTCTCTAATTCCCTCAATATATGCAATAGTCTATCAAAAGTCTTTGTAAAACTTAGAACAACAGCAATTTTTCACAAACACAATGGAACAGTAACAATGCAGCATGGGCGATAATAAAGTCAATGGTATAGACTGCTATCCTAATTTTAAAGTTATAATGTACTTGACTGAATATCAATGAGTATCAGTGGCAGAATAAATTACCATGGTAACTTATGTGTTACAGTTAAGTCCAGACTTAATTCTGAACATCCCAGCTATTGTGGTTCTGTGAAACAGGTTTCAGATGCCACAGTGAAATTGACAACTGCAGGTGAAGTAGAGAACTCTGCAACATGGCAAATGACGCTTTAATCACACAACACAAAAAATTGCTAATGAAATTCTTTTCCAACGATTTTGAAGATTGATTTGTATTAATTTTATATTTGTTGAAACCTTAAAATCAACCTTTTTTTACCAATTAAGCTGCCAACTGGCATTTAGGCTGAAAAAGAAAAACGTTACGTTATTGTTTGCAGATTAGAGACCCCAGCTGCCAGAGTTTTTTACATTTTCTTTAACACAACGTTTAATCATGTAAGTGGTATGCACTGTTTCCATTGGCGCTCACCTTGAGACTGCTTTAAGTGCAAATGTATTTGTATCACACTCCCCCTCACCTGCATGCTTGCCTATTGATGAAGCCACTAATTGCCTTCCTGAGCTGAGTTTTCTGCTGGGTTCCCACATGACAAGCCAGCAAATATGCTGTAATGAGACTGAGTGCTGAGGCGACAGAAAGAAATTTTCATTTAGGTCCCATGCGGAACTGCATTTGGATCCCAGACATTTTAAGAAAGCCCTGCTCTGAGTGAGCCTTAAACTTAACACTTTTAAAATAATTCTCTGACTTTTTGACATTATTCTATTTTAACAGAGGTCTGGTCAGAGACAGCGCAGTAGATTTCCACCAAGTTCTTGTGAATCAAGCTCAAATTGCGTATACCTGTTTAACCCATCACAAAGTCGGTGATGTTTTTTACATTGAAGTTTTTCTTCAAGGTCTATGAACTGTAAAAAATATGTGTGGCAACCGGCTATGCAGATACAAATTAGCCACATAATCCATGTCATTATTATTCAGTTTGTTAGGTTTTTGAAGATGATCAACTGTTAGTTATACCATACCATAAGTACAAAGTAAAATGGGCCTCCAGAATACGCCATATGCTTGTGGTCGTCACCTTCCTGCTCATTTGTTTGCTTTAAAAAAGATTTATTTGAATGCAAAAAAAAGATTACATATTAACTTTAATAAACTGAGACTTTTAACATAAAATGTGAAAAATATTTGCCTCTTATAGGTTTGTATTTGCTTTTTGCATTTTGACATGGTTAAAAGTTTTATAAATTAATTTTAATATAAAAAAATAGATAACCTGAGAGTACAGATTTCAAATTATTATTTATTAAGGGAGCTATCCAAACCAGTCAAGCTCAATATGAAAACATAATTGCTCCCCTTGTTAAATTATTAATGTATCATGATACATTTTTGGAGGGTTTCTGTCACCAGCATCACCCAGGTCTGATTACTGCCAGACTTATATTAAGAAATCACTTAAACCACACTCATCTGACAAGATGAAGATAGCTAACAGATTTGTTCTAATTTCTTACTTCATTTACCACCTTTTTTATAAGGCATCAGACCTAGCCAAGAAGCAATAGCATTATAAATTAATAAGTAGAACCTAAAGACTAATATTGCATGTTAATAAAGATCCCTCACCAACAAACTTGAAGAGATCCGGTTAAGAATCATTGCGCACAAGACGGACAGCTGTGTAGCGATTTTCACAGAATCGTGGTCAGACAGCAGCGTCCCCCACGACGTGGTGGGGTTGGAGGAATGACGCTGTTATGGGCTGATTGAACGGCGGATGCTAATAAAAGCAGATGACGAGGTCTGGAAATTTACATCCAGAGCTCCTGGTGCACTTCTTCAAGAGTAGTCAGAATCTTCTGCTCACCTGACCTGGAATAGCTTGCAGTTAAATGAAGACCATTTAAACTGAGCTCTCTAAGCTCTGTTATAATCATTGTGACGTACATAAAGCCGAGAGCTAATGCTAAATTAACTCTATAACAGCTCTACTGCTTTGTTACCGGCCAAATGAACTGTAATCCAGAAGCGGCTATGCTAATCGCTGGGGACTTGAATCTTGTTAATTTAAAGTGTTTGCACCCCAAGTTCCATAAATCTATTGAGTTCCAGACCAGACACAGTAGCACACTAGATCAAGTTTACTGTAACATCACAGAAGCATACAAAGCTGCTGCAGCCTCACACTTTGCTTCATCAGATCACATCTCTATAGAGCTGATCCCTGCCTACAAGCCACTGATCTGCAGAACCAGACCGGTGATAAAAACTGTTCAGGTTTGGACAGAAGAGGCCTGCTCAGCTCTACAGGCATCAGAACCATCACGGACTACAAACGTAGTGACCAGCAGCCCAGCAATGACCCGGCTCTCCCTGACACCTTAAACAGCTTCTTCACACGCTTCGACTCTCCGAGCAGCAGGGAGCCTAAACATCTACCCCAACCAGATGAACATCATCAGCCTCTTATCCTGCAACTGCACCAAGTGACCTCTTCCCTGAAAAAGGTAAACACCAACAAGGCCGCAGGTCCAGACATTGTGTCAGCCTGGATGCTTAAATTGTGTGCGGACCAGCTAGCAGGGGTCTTTCTGGACATCTTCAACCTCTCCCTGCTTCTCTCCACGGTTCCTGCCTGTCGGAAATCATCTGTCATCGTGCCTGTCCCCAAGAAAATAATCATCACCTGCCTCAATGATTATCGTCCCATCGCTCTGACCCCCGTCATCATTAAGTGCTTCTAGAGGATCCTCCTAAAGGACGCCCTCCCTGCTGGCCTAGACAGCCTGCAGTTTGCCTACAGGGAGAATCGCTCCACAGACGCTGTCTCGTTAGCACTGCACTCAGCTCTGACACATATGCAGCAGCTCAACACCTATTTAAGGATGCTCTTGATGGACTTCAGCTCAGCATTCAACACAGTGCTACCAGACATGCTGGCTCTGAAGCTCCACAACCTGGGACTATTCACACCTCTCTGCTCTTGGAACAGTAACTTCCTCACCAACAGGCCTCAGGTGGTGAAGATAGGGAAACGCACATCTGCTCCACTGATCCTCAACACAGGAACTCTGCAGGGTTGTGTCCTTAGCCCAGCCCACTTCACCCTTTTCACTCAGGACTGTTCTGCTGTCCATCTCACAAACATGATGAAGTTTGCGGACGACACCACTGTACTGAGTCTCATCTCCAACAAAGATGAGTCCCATTACAGGGATGAGGTAAGCACTCTCACACAGTGGTGCTCCGGGAACAACCTGATCCTGAACACCAGTAAGACCAAGGAAGTAATAATAGATTACAGGAGGACCAGAAGGACTGGACACACTCCTCTCCACATACAGGGGGAGGTGGTGGAGCACGTGGACAGCGTAGGATTCCTAGGCATTCACATCTCCTGTGACCTCTCCTGGAATACAAATACCTCCTACCTGGTAAGGAAGGCCAAACAACGGCTCTTCTTCCTCAGTGTTGTGCCATCAAGCCATGGGCCTAAAATCAGATTCAATTGGAAACAAATGAAACAGGACTTCAACTGCTTCAACTGGATGCTCAACATCAACAAACGTTATCACCACAAAGGTTTTAAACATTGATGTTTGTGTTATCTGGTCCGTTCATTACAACTAAAATAAAGCCGAAGCTTTTTAAATTGCGCACCGAATATCCGCTAGCTAATGCTATTAGCGTCCGGATAACTTCCGCTCTTCTCGTATGTGCGACTACAGTTCGTTTCAAAAGTAAAGTTTGTTTTGTTTTGCTCCACCATCAGTTGATAGTGCTATGAGCGTTATCACCACATTAATATGGAATATTAATGTTGATTTAAAGGTGTTTTGTATAACTTTAGGATTAACCAATTTTAGCGACCAATCACTACAGCGACCCCTAGCCTCCCGGATGTATAACATGTTAATTAATAAAATTGAGCGTTCTAGAGGTTTACTGATGTTTACTGAGAAAATCATTCTTTAAAAATTATCTCATCAAATAATGTTTTGTTTAACTCAGGATTTGAATTGTGAATGGGTTGAAACACATACCAAATGTTCTGAATTAGTTAAGATAATTTAACCTCAATTTACATTCTTTGAGATTAACTTGGGTTCTTTAACTTAGATCTGCAGTGAAGTAGGATTCACTGAATTATTCTGATGATGATGATCAGCCACTTTATTTTGTCTGTTGTTTCTTTTGTGTGTACATAGTTCCTTCTTTTCATCTTCATTTTGGTTAGTAATTTTAGTTAAGTTCCAATGGCCTCGTAGGGAGAATTTGTTAATTGAAATATAGTGTTAATTCAGATAAACAGCATTCTATAGTGATGTTCTCACTTATTTCTGTTAATAAATTCTTGAACTTGAAGATAAGTTGTTGCTCATTTATTCTATGTGTGTGCAGAGTTTGCAGTTAAAAGAACTGCTTGAATCATCCTTTTCAACTGTTGTCCTGATATCAGCTCTAAAGCTGATATTTACCGAACAATACCTAACAGACAGAGTTATTTATTAAGCATTAAATAACTTAAAACAGTGTGTAAATACACAACATCAGGAAACTGAAAAGTTCTGGACTTTCCACTAAACTGCTTAAGAACCTCTACAGAGCTACCATAGAGAGTGTTTTATGTATCAGCATAACTTTATGGTATGGAAACTGCACAGTCTAGGAGAGGAACTTAGCACAGGTGGTGAGAACAGCCCAGTGGATTGCGGGATGCCGTCTGCAAGATCTAGACTTAACTTATGCAGAATGAGTCCACCCACCCAGGCAATGCTCTATTTGCCCCTCTCCCATCAGGTAAACGCTTCAGAAGCCTCAAAGCCAAAATATGATTATTTAAAAATGTCACTGGCAGTCTCATTATAATCTGATTTATTGACACAATCTGATTATTTTGTGTCATCTTGTCTCATTCCAAGGAATGATTTACTTTTTCAAGTTAATAGTGATAATATCTGGCCATCAGTTTGTGACCTTAAGTTTTAGCACACTTGGACTATGCTGCATAGCAATGATCCAAAGCACAACTGTAGGTCAACATCTAATTAACTCAAAATACAAAATGAAGCCATTTGAAGCTCCATGCCTAATTTTCTGACTTTAATCGGATGGAGATGTTGCGGCATAACTTCAAACAGATAGCAACATGCCCAGGGTGTACCCTGCCTATCCATCATTGACCACTGGAGAACCCTGCACCCCAAGAACCCTGCACCCCAAGAACCCTGCACCCCAAGAACCCTGCACTCCAAGAACCCTGCACAGAATAAGTGGGTATAGTCAATGGTGGATGGAAAGAACAGAGGGCCAAAGCTTCAAAGCAATGTAAAATATGTATTACCCTCTTATAACAAACTCCTGATAGGTGTTGCTGTCACCGAGGGCACAAACCAATAAACGTTTTGTTTGTTGAGATTGAGAATATGTCAACATACTTCATATAAATGTAGGCTAAGGTTTAAGTTTTTTTTCACCAATTAGAATAAGATTTAGAAATTTATTGGAAGTCTAAATGTAGACCTGTTAAAGCTGAGTTTGAGTAGTGCAAAAAGATAGAAAAGTAGGAATGTCAGCACTTAATATGGAGCTCTCCACTGTTTTTCACACTAAATGAGCTAACCAGCAGCTCTCACAATCTCACAATCTCACAATCCCCTGAAATCCCAGTGAAATACATCCAAGTTTCTGGCTGCATGGTAATGAAATGTGTTAGCAATAATTATGTTTATTTGTAAATGCAACTTGTGTACATTCCAATGAACTCTGTCTTCTGAATTTAACCCTTCCTTTAGGGAGGAAAGGGCTGTAACTGTGGGGGTTAGGGTCTTGTTCAGGGACTTGAAGAGGTACCCTGTGGGATTCAGACTGGGGAACATGCAGCCTTACCAGGATACGAGCACTAAGCTGTAACCACTGGGCCACTTCTGCCCAGTGATAGAACACTTCCTGGTATCTGATTCTGTGACCTCTAAGGGCAGCGCTCTAGCCTGCGAGGTATTTGTACAGCGATCACTGGTCCATAATAAAAAAAACATTACACAATTCTTGCATTTTGCTTCCAGTTAGTCAGGCTTTCTATGAATATTATAGTTTTCCAGGCTTTGAGAAGATTCTCAGTCTTTTCCCCGCTCTTGTAAACAGCTGAGAAAGCCTGAGAAAGCCGGGGATCGCCTTAAAACCACAGCAAACATCCGCTCCTTGGAAGCAAAATATAAAGAAAAGACGTCTGACTGAAAACAATCCCCCATAGTACAGTAAACAGGCAGGGATCATTTTCAGTCAGCTTTTAAAATGTCCCAGCTGAAAAAGAATGACTCCTCACCCTGCATTTTATAGTCCTCTTTGTGTACTCTGCAATGATTACTCATCTCATTGCTGGCTGATTTAAAATGTTTCTGAATGATTATGAGGAGGATGAACAGAAAATGTGGCCCACAAAGCAGAGCTAGTGGGAGATAAAAGATGCCAGTTTCATTTAGGTGTGATGATTCTTCCCTCTGCAAACGTCACAGCTTCTCCTGTATGCAGATGGGTGGCCGTACTGAATGCTTGTTTGCCCTTTGCTCAATGGTAGCAGAGTCTTTACCTATATCGTTTCGTTTCTGGTATTTATCATAAACAAGGGTGTTGATTTGTTGGTTTTCATTGACACTATTCTGTATAAAGGGCTTTTACCAGATTCCAACAGCATTTTGATCCATTCAGAAAGATCTTTTACCAGAGGAACACAGCTCAGTGAGAGGAAGCGTCCCTGCTGCATGGAGTTCAGCCTTGCATGTTTGGGCCTGGTTATGACTCTGGTGAGCCATGATGGATGGTAACGAGAGGCAGAAACAAGCAAGGACAGGAATAATGGCCGTCTTCATGATTTAACCCAGTATGAATCATTTTTATGCAATTTTTGTGTTCTTTAGTTGACTGATTTCTGGTCATGTCCACTGGTCATAACGGCGTTTTCTGCTGCTTTTGCCTCAGTTATGTGAAATTTCAACAACAGCAGTCACACAGCAGAAATAAATCTGCTTATATATATATATATATATATATATATATATATATATATATATATATATATATATATATATATATATTAAATACGCTCTAAAGTGCATGAACAGAGCAGAAACTTTTTACGTTTTACAACTGGTGAAGAACAGAATCAGGTGTTCAAAAATAACCCTTGTTCTTCATCATACGATAGTAACAAACATGAAGCACCTTGGATCGACCCATCATCAGTCAGCCTCTATTCTGACTGTTCTAGGCAGTCCTGGCAGATGATGCAGGTTTATTATTATGAATTTTTCAATAAAATCTGTTCATTCCAGTCCTGAGTATCTTCATGAACGGCGCCCATTCAGGTTTTCTCGCTGACTTACTCGTACAGAATACATGGAAACCCCTGAAGAACAACTGTGATATAAAAACCTGGAGAAAATCACAAAGCAGTCGTACTTTGATATGGAAAAACAAATTGAAAAACTGACTGCCATTCCTTCTTATTGAGGGTGAACTATATGTTCCAGATGAGTATTTCCATTTTTTATGCCCAGCTTGTTTTAAAGATGCTTAAAACACTAAACATGGTTTAATAGAGATACAAAACATTATTTTTGCATTACCGTCATAATCAGTCATCCAAATGAAGTGCATTGTTAAGGTCAAGCTTCAACCATATTTTTAGATGTTTAAAATTTAGTTTTGATTCTTTATATCTATGCATAAATAAGCACATAAATATGTCTTAAAATTGTCCAATAATTATTCACTATTTGTTTTGTAGAGCAATGTAATACTGTGCTTCCAAAGGTCAGGGTGAGGCTTTTCTGTGGTAGCTTCTAGATGTCTTCCTATCCATCTGCAGTTTGCAATCTTGGACTTCAAGGAACATGATACACAGAGAAATAGGGCAGAGCTGTATTTACCTAGTGGAGTTAAGTAAAAATATAATGTACAGTGTTAACAATCGGCAGTCTCACTGTGGAAAGGTCACTGATTTTAGGTTTGGTGTGATCTAGAACCCTGGAGTAAGAACCTCCTGGGTTTAAATCCCAGCTGGAGTCTTCCTGCATGGAGTTTGCATGGTCTCCCTGTGCTCTGTGGGTAACCCAGCCTCCTTCTACACTTAAAACATGACTATTAGGTCAGTTTGTCTCTGTCTAAATCCTCCTTAAAGGAGCCATAAGGAATATGTCACCACTAGGTGTGCTGTTGAGCACCGTCTGTAGACCAACACAAGACGTGAAGAGCCGCGCCTTTCTCTACCTCCACTCCGGCTGCAACCCAGCTCCACTTTCCCCTCCTCTTCTCACCCATTGCCTCCCATGCCCATATTTGTGAAATATTAAAACACAGCAAAACCTTTTGGAGGAACATTTTGAGTGACAAAGTAACTCATGACTTTATCATGCTGCTCGGAAGAGAACGTTTCGATCCGCTGGACATGCTCTCTCTACACTGCTCCTATGCTACTCAGCTCTGACGATGGCCTTTAACGGGCTGGGAGGGGCCAAGCCCTGAGTGGCAGCTGCTCACATGCATAGTTAGCTATGTAAACGAGAGACTGGAGAACAACACAGAGAAATGGTATGTGACGTTTAACCATACGCTGTCTAAAAAGATACCTTAAGTTATTTACTAAATGTTTTCGTTCTATCTAAAATTATGACATTTTGCTTATTGCTCCTATAAGTGTGTGTGTGTGTGTGTGTGTGTGTGTGTGTGTGTGTGTGTGTGTGTGTGTGTGTGTGTGTGTGTGTGTGTGTGCTGTCCTGCCCTGTGAAGGACTGACAACCTGGTCAGGGTATACTCTACCCCTTGCCAAACGATATCTGGAACCCTGAGAATATATACAGGGAATATTCCTGGAACAAAACCAATTAATCTTGAAGACACTCCAGTCCATGTACTCCTTTGCTCCTGTGTTCGTGCTGCATTCCATACGTTGAGTGTCACACTATGACCTTGATCTAGGCTACTTGAAAATCTGCAGTAAGTAATTTAGCCCCAACCACCAAAATTTAATAAAAGGATGTTTAAAACATGCGTGGAATGTTTTTAAAACTGCAGCCCCTTTTGGGTAATACATTTGGGCACACCCACAGTTGTTCTCACTTGAAATGACTAAAATTACACAAAATATATCACATCAGGTGTCTTTCTTTTCAACTCATGCCTTTTCCTTACAAATATGCACCCATTTAAAAGGGGAAATAAGCATATTGCCATGGAAGCATGGTTATGGTAAAGAAATAGTCAAACACATATTCCCATCTGTCGTCTGTAGCCATTTCTCCATGCAGGGCCTCAGAGGGGGCTGGCAGTCTTTGAGCAGGAGCTTCGTCCTGGACAGGTTGCCAGTCCATCACAGGGCACCGCAGACACACACAGGACAGCGAACCATGCCCGCACCCTTAAGGGTATTTTTAGAGAGACCGACAGTCATCTTTTTGGACTGTGGGAGGGAAAAAGACGTACACACAGGGAGAACAAGTAAAACCCTATGCGTCTGGACCTTCTTGCAGCAAGGCATCGGTTCTACCTACAGCGCCACTGTACAGCCCACACAACATGCCCTGCTTTGTATTTCAGCTCTAGCCCCAAATGGGGTTTGATGTGGTTAAAAGTTGTGATTGTAAAACAGTTCAGTAATTCACAATTAGCCCAGACTCAATAACATTAGGATTTTTTTTACCTTTTGGTTGTATAACAGCTTGACTGTTTAAGTGAATTGTATATTATGAAAACATAAGGCAGAAAATAACGTATGCAATAATTGAAAAATAATTAAATCCCCCCTATCTAATGACTAGACTGAGGGGAAAATGATTAATTCAGACGTGTAAAGAATAAGCTCAAGTGTTGTTGAATTAAATGTTGGCTGTTCCTCAGATTCCCCAAAACACGGCTGTCAAACGCGTGTGCTAATGCATTTAAATTAATCTTGTTATGTAGATTCATCCTGTTCCAAATACTGTTATATTTTGATTAAGATGAATATTATATTGCTTGAAAGCTCAGAATAAGACGGCAGACTATTTTCCCGTTTATTGTGCTCCCATTCTTAACCCTACACGGTACAGCTCTGATTTTCACTTTGCTCCCTGAACCTGAAAGCTGCTGTTGCCGTGGTCTCCATATGGTCACGTCGCTTTTTTTCCTTAAAGCATGAACGTCAGGGAAACAAAGAATATAATTAGAAAAGACAGTAATGAAGAAACATGCACTTTACACTGAAATGTGCATAAAGGCTTTAAATTATACCCGAGAAGAAATGTGAGGACTGCTTTGTGCTTAAGGCACATGAAGCTGTGATTCACACAGAACAAAATAAGTTATCTTAAGTATTTTATTTTTATTTTCTTCTTAAGGGGAAAAAACCTGTCAATCAAATTTTGACTGAGTCGTTCTCTATTCAGCACGGTATTTTGCACACCTTCATGATTGGATTGGCCCAGGCTGATTTGTAAATCGATGTACTGTGCTGTGTTGGTCATTTTCAGAGCGAGCCAGGAAAAGTGCATGGGGTGGGGGGGGGGGGGGGGGGGCTGCACATAGATTCCACACCTCTCCTGACCCACACACTCAGCTCTGATCAGTCAACCAGCAGCGTCAATATTTCATTAGTATGAGCCAATGCCTTACTGGAAACAGGTATATAACCTTGTTGTAAAGGACACCGCAAAAATGCTATTGGCTAAAACTGAATCCAGATGTTTTAATCCCTTGCATGGCCACATGTGTATAGAATCCTGTACCTAGACCTGCAGACTACTTCTACAGCCGTTTGGGAATAAATGGATCCCTCACATGAGCTCAGAGAATCCCACTGTGGTACTGTGACAGGATGTCACCTGTGCAATAAGTCCTGCCATAACATTAAATATCCCACAGTCAACAGTTAGGGGCAGTGTAATAAATTGGAACTAATTACACACACTCAAACAACACACACTCATCCATAAAATCACTCAGGCTAGAGCACAGAGAATGGCAATGCTGGTTGCTCTAGCCATCGTCTGGGCCGCTCACCAGAACTCACAGGCCAGCCAAGGAGGATATTACAGAGAGAGGCAGCAAAAAGGTAGCCTCGTGAGACCATCCTGATCTCGCGAGCTTTCAAGGTTTCACTCGCAGATCAGTCTGGCTACTTTCCGTTAAAGAAAATTTGGAGCCGTTCACCAAACGAACGTCCAATCAGCGTTGGCTTTGAGGCGGGTTGAGGTGTGACGCAACGGGAAGCGCGACAGTTCAGTCTAAAGAACATGGCGGCTTCAGCCGATGAAACTAGCGTTAGCGTGGCTATCGAGCAAGTTTTATCGGAATTACAGAGTATTTCTTTGCTGAGCTAACGAGCCTTTACCTGCAGCAGGAGTAGCTTGGCTTGTGGTTGTGTTTTCATCGTCGCTCTGTTACGAGCGACGACGAATCAGATTGGTTTATTTGGCTTGTCTATCACCAACATAGGCCAATCAGCTAACCAGTATTTTCGCCCCTTCCCAAAATTACTTCAACGGAAGGTTTCCAGATGGATATGCGGAGCAAATCTATCTGGCGGAGTCAGGTAAGCAAAAAGAGCAAAGGTAGCCCTGAAGGAGCTGCAGAGCTCCACAGCAGAGACTGGACGATCTGTCCACGGAACTGCAATAAGCCGTACACACACAACAACAAATACATTATACTCTTCAAAATCGTACACATGTTGTGTAAAATAAATGGTGCCAGGTCCCAAACAATTCATTTACATTTCAGTTTGGGAGGCAACAAAACATGGAAAATAAAAATGAGGGTGAATACATTTTCAGTGCTCTGTAGTCATCTGGAAACAGAACCATCAGAATGAGGTGGCACCTCAAATTCACCTTCATTTATGACTCAGATTTGAGGTTTCTGTCTGAGCGACAGTAGCAAAGAGCAGAGGAAGCTTTGTATGAAGCTTTCCATGATGTAAATACCAGTGATGAGACCATAAAGTTATGTTCATACGTAACAATCACCCAGGGTGATTTTCTGCATTGTGCTCCATTTTATTGCTCCTTCTGTTTGCACCTACGTTATTGTCTTTCCCTGAAATGCTGCTAACACAGGCTGTACTAATTCAGTGTAAATGATTGTTATCATTTTTTTTTCCTTCTCTGAAATTTGCTGAATGACATGAAGGCAATTTCCTTTTTTACTGCTGTAGTGCTTCAGACCTACTTTGAGATCTCGGGCGTCTCCCCCTGCACACACTTACAGGCCAGAACTGCGGGTTAAATGCCAGCAGAAAAATAAATCTGTCCCATCCATCAAATATTGACTTCACGGCTCACATTATTGGGTAAGTCCTGAATTTTAAGAAGGCTGCATTATCGATCACTACGTCTCTTTCAGGCCACGGGGAGAAGTCTATTTGCTTTAGCATTATTGTTTTTGAAAAGGCAGCCTCCGGTTGACAACCATATCATGGTTGGACTGTGCTTTACACTATTAATAAATGCCCAATGTTACACGGAAAATATCCTAATCTTTTATCGCAAAGTTCCTGTGAAGTCACTGTGCTGATGTGCATTAACAAGAGGAAGCATTTGTCCTCCTCTGACTACCTTTTAAACCTGACACAATTATTGAGACAGAATAAATATAATATGGATAACCATTGAGGAATAAAGATTTTGTGGAACGTTTTTCTACATGACACATATTTCAACCTTAATTATTTCTACTGCAGAAATATTTCATGCAAAATTTTGTCGAGACTGCTCACTCCCAAACACACCAAATCTTATCCCACTCCTTGGAGTCACAACCTTGATGTCATGCAGTATTTTACAAGGTCAAGCCAGCCCATGGTCTACTCATGTCCTCGTACCTACAGAATACACTAAAGGACAATATTGCCATCTTAAAGTTATGTGAAAAATGCATAACCTATTGAAAACAAACCAAATTGTAGAAAATAATCTAATGAGATCTAAAAACCAAACAATATTATTGAATAAATAACTGATATTGGAGTCCATCTAATGGCGTACCGCGAGCGAGATGAGACGAGACGTCATATCACGTGGTACGCAGTAGGACAAGCTTGCATAGTCCGCCGCTGTTTCGCTGTAAAAGAGACGTGCGTTAGCCTAGGTTTTACTCGGTAAACGACTGCTTTTTCTAAATCTAAGACAATGGTTTTTAAACATTGTTGCTATGGAACGTGCAACAGCGACTCGAGGTACGCTGATCGGCCGCATATGAAGGATGTTTTCTTCATTAATTTCCCAAAATTCAAGACTGCCAGGGAGAAATGTGTGCGCTTTGTACACCGGTGCAGTCGGCCTACACAACATTTCAACCCGGAAAAAGTTACCAAATTCACGTACATACGTAGCAAGCATTTTGTTGGAGGAAAGGGCACAACCGAAGAACATCCTGACCCAATTCCAGCGACATCAAGTAGTGAACAGGTAAGAGTATTTTGAATACCATTTACCTTTGTCAACCGAGCAATCGAATGAAGCGCCTGCTACCATGATAGCATATAGGCTATCATGGCAGCTGAGATGTAAACAGGTGTTTTGTAGCTACCTATTGGTAACATATACCGATTCCTGGACGGTGATTACAAACAGAAAAAATTTGGCCGACGACGCCATGAACGCCGAGCAGGAAAAAAACAACGACTTACCGTTCGATCAACTCGGCCCGTTTTCCGGCCTTTTTAAGCCCTCGACACTCAAGCCATCGTTTGAGCTGAAGGTTGGTGTGTTCTTCGACAGTTCGACCAGTAAACCGTGCGCCTGGGACATCGTCTTGGGAAAGTTTAACGGCTGCAAAGTCGGTCATATCGCTGGTTCTGTTGCGCGTGTAATAGCTGGTGGCTGCGGGCGTTCTCTACCTGTTTGTCCTACCTAAGCGGCAAAAGGGGCGTTGCTCTTGAGATGATGACGTCACATGCGCGGTACGCCATTAACACTCGTAACATGCCACTTAGTTTCTCAAATATTGTAGATATCTCTCTGCTGAGGTGAAGAAAATTTAGTAAAGCTCTCATTTTTCGATCTAATATTTGCTTATAGTTGTTAGACATGGAATGTGACCAAAAGAGTCTACATACAAGTAGCTGAGATTGGTTTCCTCTGTAGGGTGAGCTAGGAGCTTCCTCATCTACTGGGAGGACATAGTAGAGCCACTACTCTTCCACCACTGAGGTAGTTTGGATTTTTCACTCATATAGTTCCTTTGCACGATCCTTTGGAGGTCTTCCCAGGCAAGAAATAGAGCCAGAACTTACTGGACTGGCTATATATCATTTATTGGCCAGCAGGAAGGCCTTGGGACCCCCCCATAACGAGCTTAAGTTCCACTAGGAAGAGAGGCACCTGGATTTCTCTTTTGAACCATTTTTTCCAGCGACCTGATCTTGGATAAGTGGAAGACAATGAATGGATATCTTTATCAGTTTGGGAAAGACACCTTTCTGTATGTCAAAGATGTTACCGACTTTGTCAGTCTCTAATGAGACAAAATGGTAAAGTAAGGATAGCCTGTTTGACCCTGAAATTATGGTTTGAGTGTGATTTCTCAATGCAGAGGACTTTCAAATAAATATTCTAATTCCATGCCAGAAATCTTGGCTACATGACAACCCTCACATATCTCCATTACTCTCTGTTTACAGCGACTAGTGGAAATCATCCAGCTGTAGATTAGAACATTCAGTACATTACTCTTTTTTCTACTTTCCAGCATAAAAATTACAAAATTAAGACTGTTGCAAAACAAAGTAGAATCTTCCTACTTTTATCAACCCTGAATGACATTCCTGTAGGGTTACTTTATATCTTAATGAGGAGGATCAATGGGGACATGAGAAATTCACAAGTCATGTATTCCAAGATGATTTAATACCGAAAGTGCTTCATCTCTGTACTTGGGTTCTTTTCAACCCACATCATGGCAATAGATCTGTTACACAAACACAGCACATTGTGGTTGTGTCTAAAGAGGAAACAGGCCACCGTCATTAGATGGGAAATAGTCAAGCCTCCAGATCCATCACAGAAATGAGCAGTCAGCTCTTAGCAATCCACAGCTTTAACTGCACATGAGCTTCCTATCTCCAAAATGGCTTCCAGTTGTGTCTGAGAGGGTAAGAGAAGAGCCCCATATACTTTGTTCTAAAGACATTAAAAGTGTTTAGAGTTTCAGTGACACTGCTCTGCAGGGTAAACACCACCTGCAGCATCAGGAGCCTTTGCCTCGGCCTCTCATCACATTCACTGTGAAGCCTCTCTTGAGCTGCTTCACTGTAATAACTCTCCCATCCCATGGCAATCTGTGTGAAATAGGGCTTGACAGCAGAGTGCTTGTGTGTGTGTGTGTGTGTGTGTGTGTGTGTGTGTGTGTGTGTGTGTGTGTGTGTGTGTGTGTGTGTGTGTGTGTGTGTGTGTGTGTGTGTGTGTGTGGCAGAGGGGGCGATTCAATTCAAATACTGCAGAGAGGAAAAACGAGGTGGGGCTGTGGGATATTAGACTTTATGAACCTGCGAAAGTGTGTTTTTGTGTTAGAACAAATTTTACATTTGAGATTATGTGTTTTCCCTTTGTACACAAACGTGTCGCCTCACTGAACCGTGCATACTGTGAAGCAAGGCTTAACAGTTAAGGCTGGGAAAAGTGTAGGATCCTCCTTTTCAGACAGCTGGCCAGCAGTATGGAGCACAAGGTGATTTACCACGGCCACAGTAAACTCTGGCTTGGAAACCATTATTGCTTAAAAATTGGTTTTACTTTGCTACTCCTAACTGTCCCACTTTTATTTTAACAATGCAGCTTTCAGGCCTTGCTGTGTTTGGGGGTAATTGTCATTTCACCTTTTTGGGTTTGAAAAGATGTCGTCTATCTTTTATTTCACACCAACCATGTTTAAATTCACCAACAACCTAGAAGGTAAGGTCATTTTCTATAGTCTACTCATTGTCTACAGTAAGGAAATAATGTTTCAAAAAGGTTATAGACAAGGAAATATGATAAGGATCCTTACACTGACAAAGTAATGTGGCCTAGTATATGGCTAAGGAGACTGTTGCTCTGTTGTCCAAGGTCCTGTTTTAAGATGAAAGTAACAGCACATTTCAGTCAGAAATCAAGGGGCCAGAGTCTGGAGGCAGAGTGGAGAGGCCCAGAATCAATGTTGCTTGAAGTCTAGTGTGAAGTTTCCACAGTCAATGACGGCTTGGTGTGCCATGTCATCTGCTGGTGTTACTAGAACTGGTAGAACTGGGTTTTCTGAAGTCCACAGTCAATGCAGCCATATAACAGGAAATTCTAGAGCACTTCATGCTTCCCTCTGCTGACCACTAGTATGGAGATGCTGATTTTATTTTCCAGCAGCACTTGTCACCTGCCCACAATTACTTTGCTGTCACAATGCTTGATTGGCCAGTAAACTGGCCCAACTTGAAGCCCATAAGGCATTGGAGTCAAACCAGGAGGGCGGGTGTCCTACATGTTTTAAATTTCACCTTGTGTCAACACACCTGAATCAGATGATTGTTTCATTACTAAGTCTCTGGAGAAATTGAGGACATGTTGAAAAGGTACTGTTGACATTTATATTGGCTGTGTTTGAACAAGGACACTTCTAAAAGCTTCAGGACACTGGCCCGTAAAGCTGTAGTTGGTAATCCTGTTCAGAAACACTTTTTGTAATACTGGGTAAAATCGTCCTTAAAGCAGTCAATGCGTTATATATTCAGAGAAGAGGAGGTTAAAAAAAAGGTCTCTGTGAGAGCTGCTGGCCTGTAAAAACTCTAACCAATCACTGCCCTTCACACCAAAGAGCTGGGTATTTATGTATCTGGTTAGCTTAGCAGTTAGCTTCAGGGTTAGCCGTTCATTGAAGCTCCTCTGCTCTCACATATACTTTGAACATTGAACTTTCAACTGAGAGTTGCAAGAAGCAAACCACGTTCATGTTTATGAGAAGAAGAGGAAGGCCTAGGAAGAAATAATACTAGAGCGGATTTGAGTGATTTTCTTTCTACACAGTCCCCCTGAGGAACAGAAGAGCAGGTAAGATGGTCTTGCAGTTATTTAAAAAGGGACTTGGAGAATTTTCCAGAAAAATTCATGCTATGCCACATTAATGCAGTAATTAATGCAAAAGGATTCCCAACAAAGTATTGAGTTTATAGAAATGAACATGTTTAAGATATAATTTTCTATTAAACATATGCAAAGGTCCAATTTCCTGAAACAACACATTTTGGGTTTTCATTATCTTTAAACAATAATCTTCAAAATTACAAAAAAAGAAAGGCTTAAAATATTTCGCTCAGTATGTAAGGAATGAGTTTCACTTTTAGCACTTTGAATTGTCTTGTTACTGAAAAGTGCTATACAGATAAACTTGCCTTGCCTTTCTAAAATTAAGGGAAAAAAGTATTTCACAACATCCTAATTGCTTTCCACTGTCCTTGTAATTCAAACACAGCCAAAATTGCAACTAGTGGCGAAGTGCTTCCAAAACGGTTATAAATAAATGTGCAATATGCTTTCACAAAAATAGTAAATCTGATGCATTAAGACCAGAAGTATCAACCATTTAAAACGAGGGAAGTACCCTTTCCTTGTGATATATGCAACATTTCAGGCTAAGTCATCATTAATCATTTGACATTTGGATGCCTTTGCCTTTATAGAAATAAACCTCTGGTCATTCTGGCTCTTTCTATTAAATCTCATTAAGGGACATTGGACATTGGAACAAGGCAGAGAATTTTAGCAGCTTTCAAAACCCTCACTATGTATACCCTGGGTTTATAGTGAAAGGCAGCCGAGTAGCAATGATAATCAATGAAAGACATTTCACACCCACACACAGTCATATACAGACACACTGTGTCACTTTATATCTCTAGTGGAGATAGCTGTGGAACACAGGGGTTATGGTTGCTCTGTTGATGTATAGAAGCTCAGACCACCAAGCTGTGTGTGTGTGTGTGTGTGTGTGTGTGTGTGTGTGTGTGTGTGTGTGTGTGTGTGTGTGTGTGTGTGTGTGTGTGTGTGTGTTACTGTCATCAATATGTCGAGCAGTAACTTGTTGGGTCTCTGGGATTGTTCCACAGCTGGAGTGATGAATGGTGGCCGGCGCGTGTGCGTGTGTCAGCTCTATAACTTGTAGGGGTTGCGGGGGTACCTTCAGGCTGAGGTGATATATAGTCTGCAGGGAGTGGCCGGTGGGAAAAGTGCTGAGCTTCACAGTGGTTCTGTACATCTGTGTGGGTATGAAAGAGCTATGTCCCACAGTAGGCAGTGGGCAACATGAACGATGTAAAGGAGCCCTCGGTTACATCAATCTACTCTACTTACTCACACGCTCATTCTCTCTCCACTTCTCTCTCACACACACCCACCCACATACACAGGCAAGCGTTGTCCAGCGTTTCTTTCCTCCAAGCCTCCTGTTCTCTTGCTGCAGTCCTCTGAGCGCTCACACACCGGACGCAGCTCCCACGGCGCCTCTGTTGTCTTGACTACTGAGGTGTGTGCAATGCGACGATGGAGGAAGAATAATTTGGACTTTCCTCCTCTCATCTTAGCCCTTAGCGCTAAACAGACCACCAGGACAGCAAGGCGGGGGGTTGAAAGTCCCTCAAGAGCAGTAGAGTGACAACCCAGGACCTTGCTTTATCCATCAGTCAGCAACTCTGGGAAACAAAACTGTTCTTTATCAAAGGAATGAAATCGGTGGTACTTAGTTAGCTTTGAGTCACGCAGTACAGTTCAGTCTTATCCCCCCCATAACTTAGCCTCACTCCTCCTTCCTGTGCGTTCACAAGGCACAATGGGTGTTCTCCATTGATAACAAAACCTGCGATGTGTCATGAATGCACCATCATACTTGATAATTGGTATATGGCTAACAACAGTAAAGTTCCTGTTCACATTTTTCTCAGCATGTTTCTATAGGGAACAATGGCACGCAGTTCACACCAGGACCCCGGGAAGAATGGCCGATCTACCCTGCGTAGAAAGCAGCTACTCTGCGTGGCTCTATCTCTGTCACACTCTGTCATGCTATGCGTTTTCAGTTTCAGAACAGCTGGTAGCAATCAGGTAACTAAAGTCAGCGTCCAATCAACCCAGAGTTAAGCACACGCATATAAGAAGCCCTCGTCAATGGAACCAAGATTCACCATGGCAACAGTGGGAAATAAGAAGCTTCAACGTGTGCATTTCCCGTCAGTGGCGTTAGATGTCTTTAATGATGGCATATGAAGAATATCAAAAACAATATTAAAAAAAAGAAACAATTGCTGCTGGGATTGCTGAAAGAGTAAACGGATGAGTGTTAATTGATGGACAATTAAAGCTGTATTCTCACACTACTCTCGTTCAGCACCGATTACATGTCTAGGTGCAACATGACAGGGACAGACAAAAAGAATGCGGCACCAGATCAAAATGTGGGTTCCTGAGATAACTGATATGTTCATTCCTCTTTTTGCCAGCATTTGTCTCTATGACACACATCCGTATTAACAACTCGTTGAAACAGTTTTTTGTTGTAGGTGTATAATTTGTGGCAACCTCAGTTTATATTAACTATGTATCATATATATGTATTTTAAGTTGAAGGTGGGATTATTTAAGTGAATAAATATGATGTGGCCTTAACCGTGTTGGCGAGGGGGGTTGATCAAAGACATAAAAATGCAGTGGTTCACTTAGAAAATGTAATTTAACATTCTTATCTTTGACTTCTCAGCTGTGGATGCAATACTGACTCTTGTGGAGCTTTCTCTCCTAAATCTCCTACATAGCACGCTGTTGTAGTCTTAATACCCCGCAGGTGTTTTTATAATGAATTAGAGTAAACTCAATTTTGTATCTTTCATTATAGGATGATGATGAAGACACTTTGTCTGCCGCCACAGAGAGGGAATAGACACAGATGCTGACTGGCGTCTGGCCCTTAAGTATAATCTAATAGTTTTACTTTTCTATACTTTTGAGTGTGCAGCAGAACAATAGCTGAACATTTTTCTCTAACAGGACAATGATGGACATTCAGCTGAAAAGGCTCCGTCCACCTCTGGAGCACAGCTTGCCTGTGTTAGAAGTTAAACCTCATGGCCTATTATAAAAGCAGCAGACATACTGCTAAAATTAAAAAGGGCTTTCTGTTGATAAAGCTCACTGTTCAAAAGCTGTACAAGGTTTGCTTACAAGAAAATAGAGCAACATGTGTAACCATAAAGGAGTACATAAACATTTAGCAGCAGGATACACAGCTTGAAATAATATTGCTGGAGCATTTGTTAAATGTGGGTGGGGTGTTCACATGGGTGGATGATTTCATATGAGCAAAACATTAACAACTGCTGTATTTTCACTTTCAGGCAACAAATAACATTTAAAGGAGCAATAAGTAAGATATTTTTTGCAAAAGCAATAAATATGGATTCTCTCCATCGGTTCTCTCCATCAACAATGTCTTAGTCAAGTCAAAAGTGTCAGTCAGCCTCTATGATTTATAAAATGATCTAGAGCAATGTATGATAACAGTGAGCATCTTAGACTTGTATGGCAGCGCGCATCATGGTACGATAATTTCCTCTATGGGATGGTTCACAAGAGAGAATGGAGGAAAGCTCACTATTACAAGATTAGTCATAGATTTTATTTTATGGCAACAACACTTCAGCATAAAATGTGTTGGAAATCTAACAATTATGAAGTCAGATTTATTCATGCGATGTGGGATTGTCCGGTGGTTCAACCATCATGGAAGAAAATAATTCAAACGTATGAAGAATGGTTGGGTACATGCTTACCTGAGTCAGCGTGGCTCCCCAGATCCTGCCTATAGTGCGTGGGTCAGAATCTGTAGGACGTCTCCTTAAGAACTTTCGTATGAACTGTCAGGGGGCAACTTTCTTCCACCGGGAAAAGTTGCTACACATAGCAGTGATCTCAAAACACCAATGGTCCCACGTTTTCACTTGCACATTAAGAAGTTATAGCCGATAAAAAATCAAAACTGTGGCGCTCCGGTCCAAGAGGTCACGTGATTCGATTTTTGCTGCTCAGCCAATCAGATCGCTGTATTGTCAGCTGTGCGCGTTCACCTGTTCATCATGGCTGCGCTCATAAGATGTTTGTATGCATTTGTTTCCAGACGAAGAAAGCCCAATAATAGCATTTTCTGGTGCCAGCTGGCAGTGATCTTGATCTTGATGGCCGATCTCCAGCTGTCAATGGGCGAGACGTGTTGTATAAACTTGTTGTGCCAAACAAGTTATCCCCTTCGGAATTTGTAGAATTTTGTATTGTATTTTTGAAATCAATAAAAGTTTTAACCTTCAGCTTTGTGAAGTCTAAATATTTTAAATATCACATTCCATAAAGGTAGATTTATGGTTTAAGCAGAGAGACATGCGACAATCTAATAACATAAAGCTAATATTTTCGTGACACATGTGGAAATGACCACAGAGCCGTTTACTTTCTCATAACCTGTTATACTGAGTGATCAATCGAGTTTTAACCGACATAGCAATCCTTTATGATCGCACTAACAAGTGTTACATTTTCAGTTTTTTCGCACTAACTGAACGATAATGTAACGACATCATTGCTATATTTCGTTAAGAGAAGTAAAACATCTTAATTTCCACGCCTAATAGGTTGGAAATGAGGCGGAGTTGACTGGATTCATTCTTCCAATTCTGGTGGGGATAAATTGTTTGGCACGACACCTGTGCTATCCTAGCGCAGCAGGTCTTGGTGATATCACAGTAAATTGGGCAAAAGTCTGGACTATTTCTGCCCTGCGATGGACTGGCGACCTGTCCAGGTTGTACCCGCCTCTCGCCCATTGACAGCTGGAGATAGGGACCGGCACCTCGCGAACCCAACGGGGATAAGCCTGTTAGAAAATGGATGATGGATGGATGGATGGATGGATGGATGGATGGATGGATGGATGGATGGATGGATGGATGGATGGATGGATGGATGGATGGATGGTCTGGGCTATTTCTTTTTTCTTGCCATCAAGATCTCTGCCAGCTGGCACCAGAAAATGCTATTATTGGGCTTTCTTCGTCTGGAAACAAATGCATACAAACATCTTATGAGCGCAGCCATGATGAACTGGTGAACGCGCACAGCTGACAATACAGCGATCTGATTGGCTGAGCAGCAAAAATCGAATCACGTGACCTCTTGGACCGGAGCGCCACAGTTTAGATTTTTTTATCGGCTATAACTTCTTAATGTGCAAGTGAAAACGTGGGAACATCGGTGTTTTGAGATCACTGCTATGTGTAGCAACTTTTCCCGGTGGAAGAAAGTTGCCCCCTGACAGTTCATACGAAAAGTCACCCTACATTCTGGCCCACGGCCAGAAAAAGTACAAGTGCCTTAGTCCTAACAGGCTTTGTTCTCGCTGCTAGTGGGATTCTTTGCCAGTGGAACAATCCAGACCCTCCTGTCTTTAAGGACCATTCCCTAAACCCATATTAATACCATGACAGATATTAAGCTTACTTCATATGAAGTTTTAGTTCCCAAACTGCAGAACTGCAAATAATCATATCTGCAAGTCCGGGAAATGTTTAGGGCCTTCTAAAGAGTAAGATACTTTTTTGTTATATTTCTGATTTAATTTTGTACATTGTATATCTAAACTTGTGTTTTAAATGTATATTTGTGCTGGTTTTGCTGTCATGTGTAGTCTGTGCTGTTTGTTTGTTTTTCTTTGATTGTGTAAAAATTCAATAAATACTGAAAGATCTGCATCCCATTCTACTTTTAGAACCTCAACGAACCACCAGTAAACCAGGGTTCACAAAGGTTGACAGACCAGCAGCAGGCAGCACACCTGCTTCCTATCTATCTCATCTATTGTTGTGTACATGGGGAGCTGCAGATCGACTGTTTTCTGCCTGGTGGTCCACAATTGTTGGTAGAGTCAAGCCAACCTGGCTTAAGTCTCTTTCTGTCTAAATTCTAGTGCTGTGATTACTACTTTGGGTTGGCTGCGGCTCAGTGGGTAGAGTAGTTATCTTGCAATCTAAGGGTTGTGGGATTAATTTCAGCTTCTCCGTCACATGCTGATGTGACCCTGGCACATAACCCCACATTGCTTACCGATCTGTGTATTGATGTATGATTGAGTGCATACAGTTTAAAAGATTGTTAAATTGACAAAATGTATATAATGCTTTTCTAGTCATACTAACCATTTGAAGCACTTGAGATGGCATTTGGTGTGAAACGGAGCTATATACAGAAACAGAATTGAATTTATTGAGCTTTATTCATTGTTGGAGCTATATTGGCAATAGCAATCTTTTGAATTATTAACAATTGAGTCCTCCGTTTTTATTGTATTTTTTTTGTTTTGTTTTTTTAAATAAGCGCCTTCTACATTAGCTAAGAACGCATCTTATTTCTTCAAAAGCTATGTCGAAATCTTCCAATTCAAGAACCCTTTGCCTCTCTTCCCAGACTATACAAAAAGCCTTTGCTTTGTTAATACTGCACTTGATAAAGTTTCGGCCTTCTCTAATCACAAGGCTGAATGTGTGCTCAAAGCGAGAAAGGGGATTTTATCCAGTTCACTTCACTGTGCCTGTGAAGTAACTTGCATCGTCACTGATGCATGAAACCATATTTTGGAGTAATCCCCAGAAGGTCACCTGCTAATTTCTCAGCAGTCCATGCCTGTTAGACGGCCCCCTGAGCTGAATGAGGCAGTGAATGACTAGAACGCTGTTGATGTTTCACTATAGAACTATTGAACAGAGTAATTTAAGCATTCATGACATCATTCTTTCTCCTATATGATATCATTTGAAAAGCACCTATGGTTCAAGTTTGTTGAATAAACTCACCATTCTCATCTTTTCTGATCTCTTTTCTAATCTATATTTTTATTTTTGCTTTTGTTCTCTTAGCTTTATTCCGTAAGTACAGAAAGCTGGGTATTACAGCTCACTGTCCTACTGATGTTTAGGAATTAGTTTTAAAAAACAGCAAAGGAGGATTTAGGCTCCCAGAGTTACTTTTGCAGTATCTTTGAGTCAGTCAGGACACAGTATAAATATGGCTTGCATTTTTGTTGAATGCCTGTCAAAATGAATAAAAATCATTAGCCAAACAACCACTGTCTATGAATATGATACATTTTCATGCAGCATTCAGGTAGGTCTAGTTTGTAGGATTTCCAATTAAGAAGGTAGGAGAGACCTTTATACACAGAGTTAGGTTAATTAGCATTGCCAAAGAGCTTGAAAAAATATGTGAAGAAAAAGTTTGCCTAACCAGTGAGCAAAACTAAAATTCATCTGTTCCCATTTAGTTTTTTTTTTATCCCACTGCTCTTTATGCTAATACAATAAAACAGGTTGGAACATGGGAAGGGCATTTGACCGTTCTTCCTTAAAAAATAGCTTGACAACATGCATCCCTGGTCCTTTTTTTTATATATACTAGCAAGGTACATGGAAGAGCCTGTATTACACAGCTATGTTCATTATCCTTTCTAAAGTATTTTACTGAGAAAATCCTAAAGATTAGAGGATCAGTCTATACATCCATATCGAGTTCAGAACCAAAGCTGTATCCAAGTAGAACTTATCTTGACAAAATGTTCCAATTCAGCCAAATAAACTCCAAAAACTTAGAGCAGATCATTCAGCAGCTACGTTCCTCCTCCTGCTGCCTTGATGTTCTACCCACAGCTTTCTTTAAGAAAGTTTTGCCTGTCACGGCATCTGATTTTACTCAGATAATAAACACGTCCCATCTGTCAGGTGTTTTCCTCCAGTTCCTAAAAACAGCCATTATCAAACCACTGTTAAAAAAGAACAATTTGGACAAACTACTACTCCAGAACTACAGGCCCATCTCAAACCTCCCCTTTATCAGTAAGATTATTGAAAAAAAACTCTGTTTCAACTATTAAACACCTTAACAATGACCAGCCACTTTGTACTGTGGTGAGCATGGAAACCTGACTGGAAAACGTCAGAGACGGCCCTTATCAAGGTGTTTAATGACATCCATATAAATACAGACTGTGGAAGAACCAGAGTGCTGGTATTATTGGACCTTAGTGCCACATTTGATACTGTCGATCACTCCATTTAAAGGACAGGGACTTTTTTGTGTCAGTAGGTAACTTTATATCAGAGATAACAAAATTCACATGTGGGGTTCCCCAAGGGTCCATCCTGGGTCCCCTCTTGTTTAATATCTACATGCTCCCTCTAGCTCAGATCATAAAAAACTAAATCAGTTACCATTACTATGCAGACGACACACAGCTCTACATCAACATGTCACCAGGTGACTATTCAAGTGTTGTGCAGTTCCACACTGTTTTACAGTTATTTAATGTTTAATAAATAACTCTCTGTCTGTTAGGTATTGTCTGGTAAATATCAGCCCCAGAGCTGATATCAGGACAATAGTAGAAAGGGATGATATGAGCACTGGCATTATTTTAACAGTAAACCCTGCTCACATAGAATAAATGAGTGACAACTTCTCTTCAAGTTCAAGAATTTATTAACAGAAATAAAATGAACATCCAGAGAACATCACTATAGAAAGCTGTTTATCTGAATTAACACTGTATTTCAATCAACAAATCCTCTCTACCAGGCTAGTGAAATTTAACTAAAACTACTAAGCAAAATTAAAATAAAAAGAAGCTAAGGAACTATGTACATATAAAAGAAACAAAAAACAAATAAAAGTGGGTGTTCATCATACATGATGATCATCAGAATAATTCAGTGAATCCTGGTTCACTGCATATCTGAGTTAAAGAACCAAAGTTCATATTAAAGAACATGGAATGAGCTTAAATTATCTTAACTAATTCAGAACAACATTTGGCATGTGTTTCAACCCATTCACAATGTTAATCCCGACTTAAACAACACATTATTTGATGAAACAACATTTTAAAGAATGATTTCTCAGTAAGAATCTGTAAACTTTAGAACGCTCAATTTTATTAATTGATTTATACCTCCGGGAGGCTAGGGGTCACTGTGGCGATTGGTCGCTAAAATCAGTTACTTCTAAAGTTATACAAAACACCTTTACATCAACATTAATATTCCATAGTAATGCGGTAATAATGCTCATAGCACTATCGAACGATGGTGGACCGAAACAAAACAAACCTTACGTTTGAAAAGAACCATAGCCGCATATCCGGGAGGAGCGAATGTTACCGGAAGCTAATAGCGTTAGGCTAGCGGACATTCGGCGCTGTTGAGAATTAAAAATATATCTTAGTTGGGGTTACTGAGGAAAGCAGAGTTGGGTCTGTCCTTTCCTGCTTCAGCATAAGATAAACATGGAGTTTTATTGTCCTGAGGGGGTGGTCAGCAGGAGAGGGGGTCAGTCATCCTCCCACTGAGCCATGCAGGAGGAGTTTAAAGTTGATAAAAGGAATGTCTTGGTAAAACTTACTTCAGACAGACAGACAGACTTCTCGACCGCGCGGTGAAAGATCTCGATTGGTAATGTAACTCTGTCTCCATATTTAATTTCTATGAATTAAATATGTATTTAAACCGTTCTACCTCTGATCAATGATTCCTCATTTATTGTCAAATCTTAAACCGGGGTAAAAATGGGCCTTTAGTAGCAAAGCAGGATTAGGCCAATAATAATACATAAATCACAGGCGCTAACCTTAAAAAAACTTCTGCCTTATTTTAGTCGTAATGAGTGGACCAGATAACACAAAAATCAATATCCCATCAATATATAAAACCCTTGTAGAGATAACGTTTGTTATAACCATAAAACACATACCAATTACATCGGCAATGACATGGTTCGAAGAATGTTAACGGGAGATACCCTGTAACCTCCACATGTTTCAAAAACACTGAAAATGCATTAAGTAAACCTTCTAAATAAACCATTTAACTTTCCGTTTGCGTCTCTGCCAAACCAGTCGGAGCCTCTGTGTAAGTTTGCTTCACTTGGGCATCCAGTTGGAAGAAGTTGAAAGCAGGGGATAGCTGCTTAGCAGCAGCGGACATGCTGCCAGCCGAAACCCGGTCAGAAGAGGCCGTTGCGAGGTCCTACATGCAGTCTTTGACCCAGTCGCAGCGGGCAATTTCAACTCAGCTCTGGTCTCAGCTTGGGATACTGGGTCCTGTGCAGGCTTTTCTGGCTCCAGCTGGAGCCTGTTCCTGCAACAGCTGGGGAAGCAAAAAAAAAAAAAAGCTGGTTCAGCATAGGGATTCTTTACTTCGGCTTCTAGCAGAAGTTAGACTGCAAACTTGACTTTGATCTAGTCAGCAGATCTCCAAACCAAGTGGGGTCTTCCGCTCCGCAGAGGATGAGCTTCTCCCCATTGCTGTCCCAACAAAACAGCGGGAAATGAGTTTCACAGAAATCTAATTTTTACCCAGTTTGAGAGTCTTTGAGTCCCATGAAGGCCTGGTCCGGTCCTCTGGTTGAAGAGGAATTCCCCCCCCCCCCCCTTTGTCTCTCCAGGCAGGAGTAACAGGACTGAGAGCGATTGTCAGATCCTTGGTGCCTGTGAAAGTCCCAAACTTGTTTTGCTTCCAATTCAATCTGATTCTTCCTGATGGCACAACACAAGCACTGAGTAAATGCTTAGAAGAAATCAATGCATGGATGTGCCAAAATGTCGGCCCATTCCTGGTGGCTGCTTCACGGGGCCTGGCCCCCCGGGGATCAGCAGGGGACCCCGCCGCGGGAGGCGGGGTCCCCGGCCGAGCACTTTACACATGTCAGCTTTAAATAATAATACATAATAATACATATGATTTAGCAATGGTATCAAGGTGTTACTCTATTGTATTTGTTACACTATGTCCGTTGGTTGTGCAGTTCTTTTTGCATCTCTCTTTTCAGGTGATGAAGAAGACTGAAGACGTGTTATTCTATTCCTTTTATCTTCTCTTTCTTTCTTTTTTTTCCTCTTTTTGTTTTTCCTTTACTCTCCTTCTTTCCCACTGTAGTGTCCACATCATTTGAAAATTCTCCCCGCAGGAATCACAATAAAACTGTTTACATGCATAAATCAATCAAAGCACTATGGTGAAAGCTGTTTGCTCCACTTGTGAAAGTAAAATCTGTCGAGCTCTATTTAGCATTAAGACATCAATTCTTATTGCCACATTGCTAGACAGGACACTGGGGAAAAAACACATTTGCTTAGGATTGCATTTAACTGTTCTAGTTAAACTGTTTTACTGAAACATCATTAGTTTAAGTTTATAGTCCAACTGTTTTTAATGTTTGCTTTTAGTTTCTATTGTCCCATGTTTTATTTTGCTTCAACATTTTATTCCAACTTGCTTTTATTCTGTTTTTATTTTCCTATGTTTTAATCATGTAAAGCACTTTGCATTGTCTTTGTACTGAAATGTGCTATACAAATAAAATAGCGTTTCCTTGCCTAAAGAGCCAGTGACTGCTCATTTTTAGTTTAGTGGTGAAATGGCAAGATTTTTATTCAAACTATCCTGGTAATGAAATTGTAATGCATTGCATTCTAAAAAAAAAAAGCCCATAGCAACACAGACCTTCCACCATACCTACCATTGGCCATGACTGTCTTGGCTTTCTGCCTGCACCTTCGCTCTCCTCCAGCACCATGATGATTATATCCAGCACAGCCGGGACGTCAGGTCGGCTGGCTGACATCATGCAGGTATGTGCAGTAGAAGATGTATTTGAGTCTCACATTTGTGCTCACTACACACCACAGACAAGCTACAAGGCTTATGTCCATTATAAACGGAACGTTTCGAGAGTTTGTTGGACACAGTGTTAAATGTACAGCTTTATCCTGAGACAAGCTCAGGCTGTGTTCTGGTGCAGCTTTTGATCATGGTAATTCAATAGAAGTATAGATCTCTCAGGAGGAAGCAGATTAGATTCCCAGTACGGACTGCCCCTTGGCTGGCTACGGGAAATCATTCCTGTAGATTAACTAAGCAGCAGAAACATAGTGGGACAGATCAGACACCAAGGTTAATCAGAAGATTCTTACTGACCAATAAGGTCATTTCTAATTTAGTTTTGCTACTAAATAACTGATGTCCACATGAAATTGGGTTTCTTCTTCTTAATTTGGATGTTCATTTTTCTTTATTTGTCTTATTCCCTATTTGTTTCCCCTGTCTTAATTTCCTCCTTTACTACAGACTTCCTTTGCTTTTTGAAAGTCAATTAAAAAGAAAGAAATCTGTCCATAATGACCAGTAGCGTTAGTTATTTTTCCTATATTTGATGGAATTGATTATAGACAAAACTATGTTAAAATGAAACCAAATCTGCAGCCATAAACTGTCATTTAATCTGTGCAGTAAAGGTTTAAAGTGACTCAAATATCTGCTTTCCATAAGTCATCATAGTTTAATATTTTATCAGTTTACCAATAGTATTTGCTTATTATCAGTATGTGCTACTTGGAGTTTTGAAAATCAGTTGGGGATGAAATTGGTTAACTTAAAGTAAGATATTTCAAATTAATACCAGCATTAATCATGTTCTAGTATGCAAAAATTCTTCATTCTTTGCAAGAGCCAAAGGGACAGAATTCCCATGGAGTTTTCAAAAGTCTCTCCTACTGCAGCACATCCACTACATATGAAGTTCTGCCCCGATTATGAGAACAAGCTGCAAGAAATCCAAAACCAAGGATGAAAGAACATAAAGATGGTATTTTGTGACATTTTAGTTTGTGCCAAGTACTTGAGTTAAAGTAAATTACAATAAACATTTCTCATAATGAAATTAGCTATTTTCTTAGATTATGGAAAACTTCATGGCATAGTAACAGAACTTTGCAAAAGTACTCATATCCACTGCATTGTTTTCACTTGTCTTTTCATTAGAACAACAAATAAACATTGATGTCAAGCTTGTATGTGACTGACCAACACAAAAATTTGACTTTTTTTTTAACTAATGCAAACCTTTGGAGTCAGATGTGCAAATATATCAAACTAAAACAGAAGCTTGTATTTCAATTGTTATCTAAATTGAATTATCTTTTACTTATGCTTTAACCAACTCTATGGTATTCACCAAGCCAATACCAAGAAAAACAAAAGAACATTTACCATATCCTAATGCATTTCCAATTCAGGCAGACCACAACCCTACTGTAAACTACTATAGAAGTGGATCCATGTCTATTGTTTTCCCAGTCTCACATTCAATGGGAATGAGAGCAAGAGAGGACAGCCTAGCCAATAACATGCTGTAACTCAGGTATGTTTTTAGTTTATTGAGCGCTAAGAAGCTTCTTTCACCTGAAGCTATGTTTGGCCTCTGAAAACGTCTCTAGAAAAACGATGCAGGTAACACTTTACAATGAGTTACACAAAATGTGATTACCCTATTGTAAAGTGTTACCCTCTGGGAATGCTACTTACTCTCCTTGCGACTGTAGCTTCAGGCGAAAGAAGCTTCTCAGTATTCAAACAACTCATGTCCACCATATTACAGGCCAGGCTGTCTTCCTTTGCTCTAACTGCCATTGAACATAAGGTCATGAAAATAATGGACATGAATACCACTATGCTTAGAATAGGATCCAAGTCAAGTAAACTCTGCCTTTCTATCTATCGATAGATAGGTGTGTGATAGTAAAGATCTGACAGCCCCTATTACTTCCATCTTCAGCTCCTCTTCCATAACTTCCTCCAGTCTGTGGCAGCATTCCCTCAGCTTCCCTTCCTGAACTGTGCTTCTCAATGACTTGGAAAATTTCTCCCTTGATGTAACTATGGCTGCATCACCTGTAAGTGGCGGAAAAAGGCTCTTCTGGAGTTGACAGTGTTTTTTCTATCTCCCTTCATATTTAAAATGCCTCGTTCTCTTTTTCTGTCACTCCTCAGGCCAGCTGATCTCTACCTCAAGTGACTCTGCAATCTCCTTAGCATTGATTTTGCAGCATTAATTCCATTCTCTCGGAAATCCTCAAGATATTCTGATACTGCCAACATCTCTCTTCTGACTGTCTCAATGGAAAGACTGGAGCTCTGCAAGATGCTACTGATTATATTTGTTCATGTGGTAAAACACATTATACCAAACTATGGTGCTTATCAAGAAAGAACGTTTTGTCATATTTTTGAGGAGACTGTCAGCACTTGATGCACACTCTGCATCCTTCTCCTCCTGGGCATACTCTTTCAGAGCAGTTAGAGAGTTTTCATTAGCTACGTTTATGTGGACAAAAGAAACCTGAATAAAAATCAGTCATGTAAACAGTGCAATCGGAATATTCCGATCAGATTCAGCTCAGTCGGAATGACATTGTATTCTGAATGAGAGGGGTGGTTTATGCCAATTGATAATCCAATCAGCATGCATGAAAACAAATGGCAGGATAAAATAATTATGAATGTGGCAAATTGACCCGACTGTGCATGTGACACCTTTCTGCTTTGAGTGGTGTAAATATTCAATTCAATTTTCAATTCAATTTTATTTATCATGATACATATACTCTCAAGGCACTTTCCAAATATGTCAGGAAGCAAAACTGTCTCTGCTCCCAAAACAACCGTTCTATTAGAAACAATAAAATTCTTTTTTTTCAGTAACATTTCAATCGTAATTAGAACCTGGTGAAAGTCCAGCCTGGGCACTAGCAAGATAAACAAATGTGTACACTACTACTTTGTTTGCGTTTTTTGTTGCTCAGCAAAGACAGAAATACTTCTCGGTGTATTTTTAGGGAAATTTGACAACTGCGCATGTCAGAGTGGTTCTATTCTGAATAAAGCCAGGTGCATATAAACACACAATTGATTGTGTGTCCATATAAATGGTATAATCTGATTATTTTTAGTTTTTTAATCTGAATACATTTTAATCTAACTGTGAACCTTAGGACAGGTAAACATAGCTAATTATTGGCAACCTGTAACGCCTGGCATGTGCATGGCCTCCAACTGACACTCCAATCTCTTTGACAAAACCTTGATAAAGCTTTCACATGCTGCTGAAGAATTGTCCACCAGTGAATAGACCCATTAACAATGTGTAAAGTCTTTGTAATAATTCAATGAAGTTTAGGTATACTGAAAAAGCAACACCTACTACTAGTTTTAGGGTGAGGCTTCCACACAGGAGGGAGTCTGGACTCAAATGATCCCATTAAGACATATTCAGTCCTGTCACAGGGGTATGATTTATATATTTATATAGTTCACAAGGTCATCTGGTTTCAGACTAAGCTTTTTGGGCACAGTGCTTTATCAGAAAGTCTAAAACACTCAGGTGGAGGCTTCAACAATTGCCTGGATCAGAGACTACCTGACAAACAGACCACAGTTAGGGAGACTGAAGGCTTGTGTGTCTAACCAGGTAGTCAGCAGCACAGGAGCACCACAGGGGGCTGTACTCTCACCATTCCTTTTCACTGATTAGACCTCAGACTTCCAATACAAGACAGACTCCTGTCATCTACAGAAATACTCTGATGACTCTGCAGTCCTTGGATGAGACAGAGAGGGACAGGAAGCTGAGTACAGGGAGCTGGCATGGTGTGGAAACAATGATTCCATCCTGAATGTGGATAAAACTGAATTGAACAATTACCATACTCGGAGAAGAAATGTTTGTTGTTGTTTTTTTTCCTCAATAATCCCAGGCCTAAATACATTTCAATTATCACAATGTTTTCTGTATTTTTGACTTTTGAAGTTTTCGTATATGTGTTGCATAAGAACAGTCCTGGAACACACCTGTGACACTTTCCTTATTCTTGAGATGTTAAAATATATTAAAAATGCTTTCTCAGGGGAAAGTTGCTTATAATCACAAATGGGGCGTATGAATGTGATTAAGTCTTTGGCAACTGCTTGGGCTGGGTGATTTCTTGATAAACGGTTTAGTAAAGGATCCCAGGTCTTGTATCTATACATACACAGCTGAAATAAGTGAACGGATTTACATCCGGAATTCTTGTGATTTGGTTTGTAGTTCTTGAGCAATTCAGATCTTCTGGAAAACACCCTCTTTCAGTGTAATACGAGAAGGACAGGAGAGGGACATTGGTACCTATATGTTGCTGAATCTGAATGCATCCTGGGACTAAAGGACCATACGCCAAATATAGTGACAGAGTGAATTTTGAGTACTGTGACAACCCTTACCAGGCATAATTTCAGATGAATGCATTTCTAAGCAGACCTATCTCATTATGTATTTAATACCCTAGTGAAACATTTTGATTTGTGTTTAATATTAAAATAACCATCACAAGATCAATTTTAAATCCATGTCTAACATTATTTTTATTACAGGTGATAGTTTTATATACTGTATATGAACATTTTGTCAGAAATTACAATAAGGTAAGACAAACACTTATCCATTCTCCACTGCTTAATCCGGGGTTAGTTTAAAGATCCAAATACACTGACTTCCATTTATGATGCAGGCGGTTTAGTCACACATTGGTCCCGCTCTCGCCACTGTGCTCCTTGTTTTTGTCATGTTTTGGTAGTGGTTGTTGTAGGACCCAACTTACAAAACACTGGAAGACGCTGGAGCCAGAGCAAAAACAAACCGTAGTCCTGGGGGTGCAGCCGAGGAAGCGATTAGGCAAGGTGACATGAAGCAACGATAGGAACCAGTAAATGGGACAATGAGAGGAGCTTAAATACTGGGAGGATGAGAGTTGTAGCAATGGCAGGGGTTGATTGATTAATTGATGACAGGTGTGGAGAAGGAGCTGGAAGAACAACTGAGGAGAGAGTGATAGTGGCAACAGGGGGCGAGAGAGAGCAACAGAGGAACAAGAAAGACAATGTAACTGAGGATAACTAGATACAGGGACTAAACTAAATGCATTGCAGAAGGACCTGAAATAAGGCTGATCTGATAGATACCAAAACCAAGAACTGTGAAAACCGTGACAGTTTTTCAATATTTGTGCCCCATTATTTTTCTCTTCTACTCTCGCTGCAACTCCTGGCAGTTTGGGATAATCTGACTGACCTAGTCACCATGCTGAAACAAAAAGAAGGACCTGCCACCCCCGTCGGACATTATGCCTAACTTCAGCTCCCTGCTAACTCAGCACACAGAAGCTCTGAAGGGAGAGGTTAAACAATCTTATGAATTGTCAACTAAGCTAATCAACCATCTCTGAACATGGAGAACGTATCATCAGTCTGGAATTGTACGCTTCCGAGGTTATCCAACAGATAAAACAGCTTGAAGCACTCTGTGCTCACTTGCAGGAGGCTAAACAGGAAGTCAAGGCTATGGTTGCAGATCAGGAGGGGCACAGTAGGCGTAAGAATATCCACATCATCAGATTACCAGAGGACAGAGAGGCAGTGGGGGCTGGCCCATAGGGGGCGCTGCCTTCCCTAGATGTGGAGGGGAAAAGTCAAAATATATATAGATTTTAAAAGTATTATTAATGTCAGTTTTTATTTGTACGTGGCTACATGCAATAAGAATTATTAAAACACTTCTACTAATTGACTTTACTAATTGACTCTCATTTAACAGTGCATTTCCACCGAACGTATCATTTCTCTTCTTCTACACTTTTGGGGCTGTCACTCAAGGAGCTCAACAAGTGTAGCAAAATAACCAATCGTATACTGTTGCTAGGGAAGTTTTATAAATATTTGGCCAATCAGCATCGCCAAAATGAATGGCTTTGGGGCTCCTGGAGTCATAAACCTAGCTGCACAGTGATAGGTGTACTTCACGCGTGACGTCACGAACTACATCCGGGTCACGGTGCTGGACAAAAACATTACTGTTTTCGCTTACCAGTGTGACAAAACGGGTGAATTAGAGCGTACTTTTAGTTTATTTTTGGAATCTAAACAATGCCTACGACTTGTGCTCCCCGGTTGCACACAGAGGCATTCCAAATCGTCAGATGTACGTTTCTTTCGTTTACCGAAGGACGAAGAAAGAAGAAAGAAATGAATAATTTCAATGAAAAGGACGCAGGCAGACACTCCCAATCGACTGTGAGAGCCATCATACCACGACAGAATTTGCAGTCTGCACTTCATCTCCGGTAAATACAACTTAATTTTGCACTAGTCATTGTTCTACCCAAATCATTATATAAATAAAAAATTAGGATATATATTTAAGTCAAGACGTAAATGTTCGTTTCGTAATAATATACGTACATGTACAATGTATGCAAACCCTCTGGCATGAGTCTGTGAAAAGGATTAATAAGACAAAAACACCAAAATAATCCTTTGTGAACAATGTTTTTTTATTAATTAAATATTTATTGTGGAATCGTAGTAATTTTCCGACTTTTAATTTAAATACATGTACTGGGTTAGGCAGGGAAATCTATTGGCCAGCCCCACCAAGATTTGTTTTCTCCAGCCGCCACTGCATTGAGGGCCCTCTTCTCTCCGTCTTCTTCTCCCAGCTGCTCATCGATATACTTGGCCAAGATGTTCTCTCTCCCCCACCCCGAACTGGAGCCTGCTCATCGTTGTCTCGGTCCCCAACCAGCCCCTGATGCGAGACCCTGTCCTGTGATTCTGTGGGGTATCAATTCTCAAACACAAGTCGGTTTCATTCTCGGTTTCTAGGGTTCCATATGGTTCGGTTTCTAGCCATATGGATGTTTTATTATTGTCTTGGGCAGATGCTGCAACAACCAGCTAGTTTTGGCAAATGTATATGGACCACACTGGGATTGTGAGGAGTTTTTTTTTTTTTTATTTCATCTCCCTTCCTGAATTACATAACCTTATTACTGGAGGGGATTTTAATTGCTGCCTTGACCCAGTTCTCAATTGTTCATCAACAAGACCTTATACACTATAAAATTCATCAAAACCCCAAACAGCTTTTTATGAAACAGCATGCAGTCTCAGATTTCTGGTGCTTTTTTAATCATAAATCTAAAGAGTTTTCTTTTTTCTCTCCAGCTCATGAAACTTTCACTGGTTTAGATTTTTTTTTTTCCCTCACAGACAACAGTTCAGTCTCCTATGTTCAAGTATGCCTGTGTTGTCTCATTTTGATCTCAGATCACGTCCTTGTTGTCCCAGACTTATGCCTTCCAGGAAAATCTGTTACACGTTCCCCTGGCGGTATAACACATTACTGCTGAAAGATCCAAAATTAATTTCACACATTAACAAGCATTTAGACCTAACATTACACTGGACGTTTCTGCAGCTGCTGTGAGGGAGTGACGTAAAGCTTTTCTTTGAGGTGAATGTATCCCATATTCTGCCTTTGTGAGGAAAACAGCATTACAGTCCAACCTAGTGATGGGCACTATGGTTCTTTTGAGTGAACTGAATCACTAGAATCAGTACATTAAAATTATTTGTTCACACAATCATTAAGTTCCATTAACTCCATTTTCATTTCATTGTATAACACAATTATCATGGCTAAGTATGCTATTCATAGAGCTGTAACAGCATTATATGTTTCTTTACAGTTAAAACAAGTTGGAAGGGACTTTTCAGGCTCTCTCCCTACTATATTTTTAAGTTCTAGCAGTTGGATGCCATTAGGTTTAGATCGGAAAAAAAACAACAACAACAACAAAAAACACACACACGACTCAAAATACAAGTTTTGGATAAAACAAATATCACTTCCTCTGCCTCCTTCGTTCGGGCCGTGAACAAAGCAGCACAGTACTTCACAGAGGGGATCCATCTGCAGGGACTGCAGTCACAGAGCAGTTCTCCTGCCATATTTCAAATCCACACCGGTCCACACTGGAAGTTTTGGCAAAAATACATTGTTGATTAAAACTTCTTGATCTAAAATTCTGTCAGTTTTGAAAAATATATAATTCCAGATTACCCCAGAAAAAAGTCCATTAAAAAATAACATCCTTATCGATCCCAAATCTGATCTGTCCATCCATCTGGGTTCTTGGTGTACTGTAAGAGTCAGTGACACAGTGTCACTCTCAGTAAAATATGTGTACTGCACGGATCATGCTCCACTCGTCGTGTAGAACACTGTACACAGGTTGAGTCACGTTCACGCTGAACGAATCTCAGTGATTGGTACTGGTCCTTCAGTACAGTAGCAGCACAGAGGTTCAGGAGGTTTGCGAATCTTGACTCAGTGACAGCAGGAGGAAAACACTGACTCAGTGCTGAGCGATTCAGTCTCCTGCTACGTTCAGCAGTACACTCAAATCAGCAGTACACTACAATCACGAGTCAGTGCTGTACTAGACGTGTCCATGAGAGTCGTTAATGTAGAACAGATTACTGGATCAATGTGTGCTTCTGTGCTTTTTTGTCTCTCTTGTTGTGTCTCTGCTCTGTCTTCTGTAACACCCAGTGGGTCGAGGCAGATGACCGTTCATACTGAGCCCGGTTCTGCTGGAGGTTTTCCTTCCCGTTAATGGGGAGTTTTTCTTCCCACTGTCGCTTCATGCTTGCTCAGTATGAGGGATTGCTAGCAAAGCCATGTACAATGCAGACGACTCTTCCCTGTGGCTCTACTGCTTCCCCAGGAGTGAATGCTGCTTGTCGGGACTTTGATGCAATCAACTGGTTTCCTTATATAGGACATTTTTGACCAATCTGTATAATCTGACCCAATCTGTATAATATGATTGAACTTGATTTTGTAAAGTGCCTTGAGATGACATGTTTCATGATTTGGCACTATATAAATAAAATTGAATTGATTGAATTGAATTAATCTCAGAAAGAACAGGAATGAAACATGTACTGATTGATGATTAGGAGTACCTAATACTGTGAGGGAAGTGGTGCCGCTATTTTTACCAGTAACCGCTTATGAATTTGGACATGAATGAGCATACATTTCCAGCAAGTTAAAGAAAAAAATAGTTTTGTTGGACTCAAATGAAAACAAGAAATGTTTAAAGTGAGAAAAATGAAAAGCAAAATGAGAAACAAACTATTACGAATACTGTACATTTTTATATTACTGAAAAATAGATGGAGAGAGCAGTCTGGGTAGTGAATGGTAGGCACATGAAATCAGGAACACCAAGTAGCTCATGATCTGGTCAGGTACCGCTCAGGTGAGCTAACGCTCTGACGCCTTTCTTCTGTCTCCGGTCACCTTAAGCGCTCCTCTGGTTAGCTGGGGATTGGAAACACCGGCTGCCGGCCTCCACCTGTTGCACCCTGCAGAAGAAAGATAAGAAGAACACACACATACCACGGTTGACCTGAACCACATACCTGACACTTCAGTCTTAGTGATCAGTGATCAGCCCCACCCGACCAGCACGACTAATTAAGACGAGCAAATAAGAGATGTTATATACATAAACCACAGACACTGGATTAATGTTTCAAATCAAAGCTAGAAAAAGTATTATTTAATTTTTTTACACCATTTATAGTTTGTGGCATTCACTTGCTTAGGCAATTTTTTTTCTTAAAGGAGTATAGTTCCAGAGTTTTTGCAAAACCAAAGAACAACCAGCAACCAGCCCTTACTGGTGGGCTCCTTGCTGGTAGGGGGCCTACCTTGGCCTAGATGGTAAGTCCTTGCCTTCTACTCTGACCTGGGGTAATTGGCGATTGCAGAATAACTGGATGTGGTACAAAGCAAAGACAGCAGTTCCAGCTGCTCAACCATGGAGCTGTGGTTTGAAAGGGGCTTTGGAGAAAAAGGTCTCTGGTTTGCTCTTTTGTTGATAACTTGAAGTCTTCAGGGCAAGATCGTCACCATTTACTGGAGTAGGTTTGCAGATTGGACAGAAGCCAGGTTGGGTCAGGGTGAGTCGCTGAAAAGATGCACCTTCATTAAATGCTGCCTTTTCCTTATGTTTTCAATGTGAGAATATTATACTAAGATAACATATGACTGTTTTTGTAGGGTTTCTTCTTACCAGGTTTGACTGACAAATGTCACACTGTATTTCAGCTCTACTTTTGGAACCATCATTTTGCTCACCATGTTTCTATTAGGGGACCTATGAAATTTCTCCATCCGTTAACTCTGAAGTAGTAGTCAAAATCTGTACCACCAGAATCATGTATATATTCTTGTTCATGCTTTAGAGGTCATGTGATTGGAGGAATTCTGCAAATGTACACCCTAATTAACAGATTATTTTTTCCTTATACTTAGAAGAGGTATCATCTCCTCCGCTTTCCGGCTTGTACAGCTTGATCCAGACTTGTCAGGTGTGCAGGCGTACCTGTGTCACTAGTGCTTCTTTCCTTAGGGCTGAAGTCACACAAGTGCTCTAGCAACACTACTCTTGGTTTTCTCTTCTGACAACATGTTCCAAAATATGATGCTGCAAAGCAACCTGTGAGCAGATGCCCGAGGAAGTCATTCAGACTGACTGAAATGCTGTTCTCAGCTACAATAGCTACCTGCAATCTGACATCCTCAGCTCCCAAATGGCTTCAGCAAAGTTACACAAATAGACCGAGCCATGTAGGTGTATGCAATAGATAAAGTATCATCCAGCTGGTATAGACAGTTGGTAGTTTGCTCAAACTTATTTAACTTTAAGCACCACTTAAAGAAAACTTTTTATTTTGAAATCACTGTTTAATATTAATCAATAAGTGATGAGAGAGAATGGGATCTTTTCAATAAGAAAAATTATATCTATGGCCCAAAGTTTATAAAGGCAGATTTTAATTGGTCTAATCTGCCGATGATGTGGCCACTGATGACTCCCTGAGTTCTAACTATCCTCTTTTTTTCCTATTCATCATAATGTTTCCTTAAATATGTTCATATAATTTAGAAAAAAGAAATTTTTTTATTTTTCCCACCATTCTGAACAAAAATTGCAATCATTCATATAAACCTTTCCATATCTTTTTTGTTTTTATTTGTTTTATTTCTCTAAAGATAATTCATTACATTCACATAAACACAAAGGGCTTAGGAGAGGTGAGACTTTAAATCCTGGGTTTGGAGGGAAAACAGTTTAAAAGACTTAAAGTATTAGAATACTGTAGTTTTCTTTTATCAAATTTTTTTAGCTTTGTCAGTCAGGTGTCAAATTCTGGTGTGAATCTCAATCAAATATAAATGCTGGACCTTTCTCGGTAACAACAGCCAGTGATACCAGCTGAAAAACAGAAAGTTCACCTCTGGAGAAAACTTCATCTGTAGCTAGGATACATAAAAAAGTTGTTGAAGCGTTAAGTTCACTGGTTCAATTTCAGAACATTACTTGTTCTGACACAAAACAACTTTCTTATAAAGTAGTTTTTACTAATCAACTGACAAATCTCACCAGAGCTCAGTTTGGCTAAACCACACAGCTGTCAGATAGTCCAGGAATAGACTGCCATATTCTGTCTCTCACCCTTTAATCTCACCAAACACCAAACATCCTGATTTGGAAAATAAATCCATTCAGGAATAAATTCAGATTAAACATCTTCACCGCCATCTTGTAGTAGGTTGAACTATTATTGAAGTGTCATTTGTGACTTTGAGCCTAAATAATAAAAAATATATAAATGTAGATCTCCATTGCAATTCAGCAATTTTGTTGATTTAAGAGTTTTGTTTAATAACAAATTGCCCAAATACCCCAAACAGAACAAAAATAAAGAAAAAGTGATTGATTTAAAATATACAGAGCACATTATTGAAGAAGAATGCTTAAAAACTTTATTGGATCTTATAAAAGTGAAAAAAGTTTACCTCTATGTGCTTTACTGTTTTTCTCTCTTGTTCTAGAAATGGATAAAATTCAAGCAAACAGCAGCACACCTTATTGAGCAAAGACCTTCCTCATAAATTTGCATGATGGATATTCTTATCTCTATAGAGGACATGGAGGACATTTTCCTGCTTCTTAAACATCAGCAGCTAATTATATTCTGCAGCACAGGTCTGGGATCAGCGGGTCATTTTAGGATTTCCTCATCCCGAGCCGAGTCACGGTGGGAAGTCTTCCAGGATATAATTAAAAGTTGGTTTGACCCAAATTCGGGGCTTTTGTCTTCATGAATATGAATTCCTAGATTACTATGAAAACCTGTTCTGCCTTCCATTGAAATGTAGACCTTTAAATTGTTAAACTGTTTTTCTAACACCACCCACTCCTGTCCTCTTCCATCAAATCAAGAATTAAACAACCGTTCCAAGGCAGCTAAGCCTTACATGTTAATCACAACACTGGATCAAAGTGGTTAAAAGCATTTATTTAATACCATGTAAGTCAATATCTATATCTATCACTATATAGAGGAATGCTATGTAGCCAATGATGGAACCGTGCACAGTGAGGGGTCATTTCAATAATTTTGCTATGATTTTGAGCTCACCAATCGTTTTAGTTTTGTTTTGTTTATTGGAAAAACATGAATAAGTATTAAGTTATTAGTTAAAAATAGGTTGTTCCTACCGAATGATCTCAACCATTCATCAGAATTGTTATCTGGAATGGATGAAGGCAAACAACTGAACCCTATTGAAGATTTATGGACTATGCTTAAAAACAGGGTGTCTGCCAAGAAACCAATTTAAAGAAGTACTACCAATTCTGTTAAGAAGAGTGGCCAAATGTCAGGCCAGAATTACAGGTACATATCAAAAAATCTGATTATAGCCGGTCATCTCAGAAAGTGAAACTCATATATTATTACAGAATCATTACAAATAGAGTGATCTATTCTAAGCCTGTCTTGTAATTTTGATGATTGTGTCTTGCAAATAACGAAAACCCAAAATCAAAAGTGTCTCGGAGAACCAGAATACTGTGATAGAGTTCATTATTGGAAACTAATGGTGTTAACACCTTAACTAGTCAATTAAGTCTAAACACCTGCAAATGCTTCCTGATTCTTTAAACAGTCTCTCACTCTGGGTCAGTAGGCTACACAATCATGGGGAAGACTGCTGACTGGACAGATGTCCAGAAGATGGTCATGGACACCCTTCACAGAGAAGGGGAAGACGCAAAAGTCATTGCTGAAGATGTTGCTTGCTCACAGAGTTCTGAATCCAAGCATATTAACTGATGTGATCAATCTTCTCTAACTGAGTTCTGTAACAAGGTATATTAAATCGGATGGAAGGAAGAAGTTCAATTCAATTCAATTCAATTTTATTTATATAGCGCCAAATCATGAAACATGTCATCTCAAGGCACTTTACAAAATCAAGTTCAATCATATTATACAGATTGGGTCAGATTATACAGATTGGTCAAAAATGTCCTATATAAGGAAACCAGTTGATTGCATCAAAGTCCCGACAAGCAGCATTCACTCCTGGGGAAGCGTAGAGCCACAGGAAGAGTCATCTGCATTGTCCATGGCTTTGCTGCAATCCCTCATACTGAGCAACCATGAAGCGACAGTGGGAAGAAAAACTCCCCATTAACAGGAAGGAAAAACCTCCGGCAGAACCGGGCTCAGTATGAACGGTCATCTGCCTCGACCGACTGGGGTTACAGAAGACAGAGCAGAGACACAACAAGAGAGACAAACAAGCGCAGAAGCACACATTGATCCAGTAATCTGTTCTACATTAGATGGTAGTAGCGGGTGAGCCGTCTTCTCTGGATGATGTCACAGTTAACAGAACGTGTGGTAGGAAAAGGTGCAACAGCAACAGAGCGACCAAAGTCTTGAGAGGATTGTCAAGCAAAATCATAGAAATCCCAAAATTTGGGGGATCTTCACCAGGATTGGACTGATGCTGGAGTCGGTGCCTCAAGAGCTACTGCTGCCCACAAATACATCATATGCATGGGCTACAAGAGTCATACCTGGAATGAGGAGAAAAAGAACTGGGCTGTTGTTCAATGGTCCAAAGTCCTGTTTTGAGATGAAAGTAACATTTGTATTTGACAATCAAGGTCCCAGAGTCTGGATGAAGTATGGTGAGGCCCAAAATCCATGTTGCCTGAAGTCCAGTGTGAAGTTTCCGTGCTCAGTGATGGTTTGGGGTGCCATGTTATCTGGTTGTGGTGCACTGGGCTTCCTGTAGTCACATTAACGCAGCCATCTAACAGGACATTCTAGAGCACTTCATGCTTCCCTCTGCATCTCCAATTCAAAGAGGTTATCTTTGAAAATATATTCACAATAGAGCATTTGAGCAAATTAGGCTATCATATGTTAGCATCATTGGCTCTTCAGACAGTGTACATATGTTTTTTAGACAGCATTTATATATTACAGAAACTTGCAGATAATGACAGTGTTGGTGTCGCCACCTCCAGTGTTGGTACAGAAGCTTTTATTTCAAAATCAGTTTGTTTGAAAAGCCCAACTTGAATGCAGCCATGTTCAGAAAAAAGTCTTCAGTAAAGTGTGCTGAACATAGTCTCAAATTGAGCTTATAATTGTGTGGTACATCCCCAAAATTAACTCCAGCCACACTTTGATTCTCCCATGCTTCATGAGTTAGTGGAAATTCCATCTGTTTTTCAGCACACTTGGACATAACCGCTCCCCTTTTTAGTAGCCATACTCTTCTCAAGTAGAGTTGCCAGACATGCTAGCCCAACACACCATTAAATTAGCTGACTGTGTATCAGCTGGGGGGAGGAGGGGGGAAGCTGTTTGCTTTACGGTGTGCTCTAATTGGAGAATATGAATTGCATAGAATGATAAACTGTTCTCTGATTTGTCATTGTTTTTATGTGGTAAGAAATATATTCTGTTTTATACTTTGTTCACTACTACGTGAAGTAAAGAAAACATATTTTAGCATGTAATCATGCAAATTTATTGAAACATGATTTCAGAACTGAGTTCACACAACTGATTTTTGTGCACCGTACCACCCCTGGACCCACGGTTGCAAAGGCTGCTTATTATAAGTGACTTTGGGCTTCATTTTTTCTAAAGTCGCTTGTATATTCTGTCATACGTGGGTTGTATTTTTTTTGGGCTTGTTTCTGAAAGTGAAGTGGCTTATTTGGGCTCTAAAATAAATGACGATAAATAAGTTATATAGAGACCCGCTTGCACTGCAGCACTACAGACACCGTGAGTATAACCAGCTGAAATATCCCTCCGCCTCTCTGCGTTCACACACTCCTACCCATAGGCAAAATGTACTAGACACCTCATTACATTCTAGAGCACATCCTGTGTCGCCGCCATATTGGTTGGGTCTTTTCTACTCTAGGCTGTCATAGAAGGCGACGGGAGTAAATGCAGAGGGAGCAATGCTGCCCGTATTTTATGCAATTTACGGTTGCGATAACCGGTGATAACTGCTGAAAGTAGATTACGCGGTGCAGATCATCGTTTTGAACAGAGATTGGTTCTGAGTTTTTACGCACTGATAAGATTGCAGAAACCCAACCCATAAACCATACTTTGTTCATGCTTATTGTTGTCTCTGTATTAGACAAAATAAGGCTGAATCACATTACAAAATGAAGTACCTCGGAGTTACACAGTGTCAAGACATACAAGCTGTGCAAAACAGTTCTCTTTGAAGGGTCTTAAGCTCCTGCCCCAGTTGCAAGTAGAGTGTAAGACACGAATGACCTGGAAATTTTAAACCCTTTTTCAGGGTTTTAAAAAAGTGTATGAACGTGATATAAACAGCACTCAACAATATATGAAGAAATAACTGTTGTTGTGTACAGCAAGCTCAGGAGAAGATGTGTGCATCAGAGCGAGTGAAAACAATTAAAATTAACAATAAGACTTGCGTCTTTATTAAAATGTAAAATATATTAATTTATACATTAATACATAATACCATGTCTATCTCTGTTTAAGAGCCAAAAAAAGTATTTTGGTATGATAACACGTATTTATTTATGTCATGGTAGAGTTTTGACTTAGCTTTCTGTTTAATATTATATTTCAGTTTTCATCTCTTTTAGGTTGTAGTTATGATTTGACCTTTATTTCTGTTAGTCTTAGCTCCTCCCTTCCCCTCACTTAAGCTTCCCCTTCACTCCCTTTGCAGTCAGTGACACCTGTTGGTAATTATTCAGTCAGATGCATTTCACCTGCTAGTCTCCCTATTTAAGCCTCCCTCTGTCTCACTCTTGTGCCGGTCCAACTTCAGTCACCACCTCTCCATGCCAGTCCTCGTTTTGCCTTGGAAGATTTGTTGCTCTCTTGTTAAGGTTAGTCTTGCCAGTCACTCTAAGGACTGTTACTCTCTGTGTGCTCCTGGAGAAGTTTCTGCTGGTGTTTCCAGAGAACTGCTAACCTGACTAGCCGCCCAGGAGATGCACTGCTCTGAGCCATAGTGTCTCCTGAAAACTGCTACTCGGACCACTGTGCTTCCTGGCCACTTTGATCTTTATGGACTCCAGCTCCGGGCCGTCAGCTCCTATCATTACCTACATCTCTGATCCTCTGCAACCCAGACCCTCCGGACTTCATCACCCACCATCCAGCAACCTCTTGTAATAAAACTCTTAAAACCTTCAGTCCCGTGTGCGCGTCCTGAGTACACCAGTAAACAATCATGACAGCTTACACATCATGTAAACAACGCAGTATTATGATTAATGATTTAGCTTCCACCCTGCGATAGACTGGCGACCTGTCCAGGATGAACCCCGCCTCTCACCCACTGACAGCTGGAGATAGGCACTAGCACCCCTCGTGACCCCAATAGAGATAAGCGTGTTGGAAAATGGATGGATGGATGGATTTAGCTTTCTTGGCACAAAGAAAGGTGGCTGTTCCATTCCCTGATGCCTCTATGCATACTACGTCTGTGATCCAAGTCCCATACAACCACCCAGTTGTGTAATGGGTTGCCAGTTGCACTTCTTTTAGGCTTGCTATTATAGAGCTGGTTTCTTGTTTGATTCCTAATATCTGGCAACACTGATTGAATCTTATACGTTTTACCTGTCTTGGTTCAGTTGTTTCACTCTGTCTTCCCCCTGTGAGTTGTATTTTAAATGTGTGTATATATATATTACGGAGTTAACTTGAAGTTTGAATTGTAAAATAAGGACACGTTGTGAGATCTGTTATTTTATATTTCTTTACTTCTTTTTTCCTTAGTGAAATCCTTGTTGTGGTGTGAAAGCTGGGTAAACAGATTCATAGAAATAAACCTCTATAACTACAAATGATCACAAAGTTTTTTTCAGCTTTTTCAGTCAGATGTGTGTAGTTTAAAAGGTATAAAGAAAGTTAAAAATTGTAGTTGTGAACCCAATCGAAACTAAGTTTTCTTGAACTGTATCAGCAATGCCAGCAAGTGATGAAAAACCAAGATTTCCCCTCTAAAGAAAACTTCCTCTGTATCAAGGACATAAAAAAGCTGTTGAAGCGGCACTATGACAAGCCGTTTTAACATAAATTCCAGATATCACTCCAGATATCTCAAATTTTTTTCTGACTAGGCGTTTTAGCGATTTAAGATATCTCTTATTATATTTTGACTAGTCGAAATTACATCAGATTTACCATTGAGTTGTATGGAGACATCAATTCCAGATATCTACAATTAAATTATGACTAATAATAAAGTAAATTCAAGATATCTCGATTTTAGTTTTGACTAGTCATAATTCTAATTAAAGATATCTCAAATGCCACCATATTTCAAGATATCTTAAATGAATTTTTGGATAGGAGACATGCAGTTTTGACTAGTGAAAACTAAATTATAGACATCTTAAAAGCAAGTGATGACTAGACAAAACTAAATTAAAGATATCTTGAATTATAATTTTGAGTAGTTAAAGTTCCTTTTAAGATATCTCTAAATGAATTAGAGAAATCCTGAATTATTCAGCTTTTCCATTAAAGATATCTTAAATTGACATTCTGACTAGTCAAAATTACATTACTGATATCTTTAAATATAATTACAGCTTGCCACATATCAAAACGTCGCAGATTTATGTAGAATTTTGGTGGACAGGGTGTAAGGCCTTCTAGCCTTAGGCTACTTGATTGTGCTATTCAGTAGTCCACAATGTCAGGTCAGTCCAGCTCAAATGCTCGTGTTTTTAACACAATATTCAGCGCTGCTGAACTCGTGCTCGACATGAAGTACACGATTTTCCACATATCCCATACTGAAAAGCTCTTTCTATATTGTGGCATTTTCTTACAATTTTGTCCAAACTGCCAGCGCCATTGAATGTTCAGGCAATTGTTTGGACAGCTTAGTACAGCCAAAAAAGGGCTTACACACAATCTCTTACTTCAGATATTTAAAATTGTAATTCTGACTAGTCATAATTATGTTCAAGATATCTTAAATTATAATTATGGATTTGTGACGCTTTCAATGACGAATCCGGTAGCGTAATTTGAGATATCTTGAAAGGAAATTTGACTAGTCAAAATGTAATTGAAGATATCTTGAATTATTATTCTTCCTAATCAGAATGTAAATACAGATATCTTAAATTACCATTCCGGATAGTCAAAATGTAGTTTTGTCTAGTCAAAATGCATTTTTAGATATCTGGAATATAATTACGGATAGTCAGACCAAATGTATGTTAAAACGGCTTGCCATAGCGACGTCAGCACAGGGTTAAAAGCATTGATTTCACTGGCTAAATGTTTCTTCTCTGGAGCGTGTGCCTTTTATTTTCTAACAAAACCACAGGCCGTCTGCATCAAAGTTTGCCATCAGAGCTTAAAGCAGAGGTGTGCAGTTTGCTCCCTGGTCAATGGACCGAGCATGTAACATGTTACAACAGTTAAGGCCCTAAAAACACAACATATCTCATGGTCTGGGCGGTAGGCATAAACGTGAGGTTGTGTTCCGGAGCCAGAGTGCTGTGCAGAAGCGTATATTATTTGCGAGATGGGCCAAAGGGAGGTGTTGGCTGTAATTTCACACCTGTTGACAGACAGGTGGCAGACTGACAAACAGCTTCTGACAGCCAAACAAAGCCCATAGCAGCCTGCATGATGGAGACTCTTTGGAACAAGTTCTTTGTGTGTCTCTGTGTTTGTAAAGCATGCGCCTGTTTGTGCTTAACAAGGCTTTTTCTCACGTTGCCATGTCAGGCTGTGCTAGTGTCAAAGCAAATAATGTAATGTGACTACACTGCTATGATCTTATATCACAACATCCAGATACTAAAATATAATTACTGACTGTGCTCGACCTGCGATTTGGCCTCTGTTATCCAGATCTAGACAAACATTCTGCGCTCAAATGATTATTTCTCAGTAAATACACACGCTGTGAAGCTTCCCTGAGTGATAAATCACAGCCTTCTTTTGTCCCAAAAGCTGATTGCTCTGAGCGGTGTTAAATTGGCAATGTTTGTTCAGATATTAAAAGTGTCAAATTGTAAACACACTGAAATGTTTATAGGGCAATTGAATTGTTTTGAAATGAGTGAAAACACCATTCAGGCTTTAAAGCCATAAAAAGGAAGCCCAGTCGCGTCTCTTGAAAAACTGTTGCGCAATTTGTGTCACCCAAAGTTATTTTTTTCACACTTTTCTCTCTAATTACACGTTTTTTTTTTTTTTTTGGTTTCACTAAAAACAGCAAAACAGCCAGTCTAGAGGCATCAAGATCTAGACTTTGACTGTTCCACACCAACACATGAATATAATTTTATTTAAACCAGCGGTTTTCAAAGTGTGGGAAAGTTGCCCCCACTTACCAGACCACATAGACAATAGGGGGTTTTCACTGACGTCACTGGCCAACTTCCGGTCCGCCATATTGGGTGGTACACTTCCTTATCTCTAGTTGTCGTACACGTATTATCGTATCGCGAATGGATAAGTACGCCAGCACGCTAGAGCGACCAGATAAGGACGTATATCTGAGGAAATGTTCCGTGATCGACCATATGGACCCCTATGCCCTCCGCGGTGCCTTGTTTAGCACTAATCCAGATGATTGGCCAAATGTAGAGCACGGCGACATAGTGTATTACCTGGTGTTCAGTGAAAACCCTCTGCACAGTCTTGAGGAAATGAGAGCTTACAAGGGTCTAGAGGCTCACAACCAGTTCACATCTGGTTATGTACATCAAGGAAATCACCATCATACGTGGACGGGTGAGTTTTAATAAGATGGTAAAAATGTAAACAATCCGACGCAAATGTGTCGCATGCTTCTGCGGTGGCTGACGGCCGGCGCTGCGCGAAGGCGCTTGGCTGCAGGGCCGATCGACGCCGCTCGCGGCTTTAATTATTTAAGCAGAACAATGCCCAGTGCAAAATTAAGTTGTATTTACCGTATTGGCGCCGGTATGAGCTGCAGATCATAAAGCCAGCAAACAGTGGGAACACAGCAACTCGTTCAAAGGTAAGCTGTGCTCAGACGGGCTCTGGCACATGCTAGTTTAGTAGCTGCTAACCGTTAGCGCTAACAACCACTCGCGCATGTAATGTACTTTTAACTTGCTGCTATGTGTTTCAAACGTTTAGAACACACTCTCATTGACATCGGGATACTGTGGAAAGTTATGTTCGGTCGACTTACAGCCGCAATCCAAGCGAGCCGACGACTCTTTGTTATCTCTGTAACTTGTTCAAAGGTAAGCTGCGCTCAGACGGGCTCTGGCTCATGCTAACCGTCAGTGCTAACAACCACTCGCGCATGTAATGTACTTTTAACTTGCTGCTATGTGTTTCAAACGTTTAGAACACACTCTCATTGACATCGGGATACTGTGGAAAGTTATGTTCGGTCGACTTACAGCCGCGATCCAAGCGAGCCGACGACTCTTTGTTATCGCTAACAGTTGTTCTCCGTGGTTGCGCCTCCAGGCAGGAAAGCGGTGGAAAATTAATCCGTTTCTATGTTTTTCCCATGGCGATCATGTGTTGCGCTGTTACAGCCCACAATACAGCAACGGTTTACCATGGTTGAAATCAAGTTAAGGTGAAATTAATCAAATTAAAACACGGCTGAGAGAGGGAGTACAGTATGCGGTAGTAATAGGCAGTAGAGGCGGCGGAGGCAGTCAACATGGAAGCCGCGGAAAGTAATACGTCATGACGGCCAAGCCCTATTATTAATATATTCTTCTTACATGTTTTAAATACTTAACAGTTAATTACCTGTGACAAACTGAGCACCGCAGACTCTGGCGTATTCCAGCTTAACACCGTCCAAATCGGACCTGGATATCCGTGTCAGCCATAGGTGACGGCGTTGTTCAGAGAGCTGTGTTGTTTTTTCACATTGATTCACTATTACGGCTGGTAGGCAATAGAAAGAGCGTTGATCTCCACCTCCACGGGCCGTGCAACCAACCATTAAACACGTTTTCACCATTGTTCACTTCCAATACTGCCTAAGGCGTCATACAATGCAGGTCAACGGTGCGAAACGACTGCCACCCAATATGGCGGACGCGCTGAGTAGTCACCTGAGCGTGACGTCAGCTGAAAACCCCTTATTAGACAATTACCCCCCCCCCCCCACACACACACACACACACACACACACACACACAAACGCACACCCCTACCCAATTGAAATATGGTTATCATCGTTTTTCAGTTGTTGTTCTTGCTGTACATGGTTGTTTGATTTATACTTGACAAATGGTTGTACACTTTTATTTTTCTCTTTTACACATTAAAAATGCATTTTCTTTTTCCCATTTAGTACATTGTGCTTTTGTACAAGTTTTCAAAACATTTTAACATCTGTGCAAATAGAAAACATTTAGGTTTTCACCTCATATCACCAAAACCCTGTTTGAAAGTGAGTCTACTTTTTTGACATGCACAGGCGACTGATGTGGGGACGCACATTTGACAGGAATAGACATATATCATCCTCTACCTTCAGTATTGACCCATAATTGTTTCTGATCTGCGTTAACGTGGAAAAGACGCATTCACATACGTACGCAGATGTGAAAGGTAGCGTTTTTTTTTTGAAAGGTAGGAGAATGTATCCTCCACTGACAGCCAGAACAGTGCCAGAGACATTTCACTCATTTTTTTTATGTCCATATTAGAATTGAGTTCACTAAGGCCCTCTTCCTCTTGCACTGTTAATGCATCTCTCCGTGTCGCTTGGAATGAAACTGGATTTTGCACCCATGATTGGCTAAGGTTTCCTCTCCATATTCAGTAAACTGCTCATGCAGACCCTCTAAATGTTTAATGATCACTTGTTGCAAGGAGCTCAGCAGATGCTCGCCCTTCTCCACGTCGTCCAGCATCAGAAACATTTCCCCGTTTAATAGGAGCACACCACTATTGCAGCTTTTTACTGAATGCAGTGACCTGATCGTGTGCCAGAAAGGCAACGCTTCCATTGTCTGGGGCAAACGCTCGCACCTGCTTCCCCAAACCACTGCGGCGATCTGCCATTGCTCTCTTTGCCATCAGTACATATTCTACAACAGCAGTTTCAATCAATAGGATTCTCTTGCATGAAATAATTCAACTCCTTGAATATTGCCTCTGCTGGTTTGCGAGATGGCGAAGGCTGAAAAAAACCCCTCCTCCTCAGCACTGAGTTAATATAGTGTGCATTCCCTATTAATTGAGCACGGTTAGCGACGTCGGTGGACTCCGTCAGCTGAATGGAAAAAAGAGGGCTGTCAGGGAAAGCATCCAGAACCTGTCCCTTCCTGTCTGATGCCATGTCTGAGATGCCGTGCTGGGTGGTGTTATCAGACATTGGTATGGCCTTCAGTTTGGCAGCAGCAGCTTCTCACAGCATCACTGAACACACGTCTGTAGCTGCAGGTAAGATTCACGTTTCACTGATGTTGGGTTTTACCTGCTTTAGCTGTGCGTAACAGTTGCCTTGTCATTTAAAGTGCTAAAACTACAAATTACATTATGCTGTGAGTGCAGCTTATTTAGCCTCATTTAGACTACAAATCATTGGTCACCAAACTCGGCCGTTTGGTCTTGATATGACGTCTAAGCCGACATAATCGCATAGCATCATAAGCTAGCGCCTTTTTTCAGCCAACACACTGTGACAGTGGAGAATCTACAAATCCAGTCCATGAAAATCCAAACTTTACATAATCATGGTCATAACTCCTTCTTTTTTGTCTTGTACCTCACTGAAGCTTTAGGTCAGAGGTCAGCAACCTTTACAACCCGCAGAGCCATTTTTGCCCTCGCTCCAGCTAAACAAATTTTGTTTAGAGCCACAAAGGTTGCACATCTCTTTGAAACAAGAGCTTGTTTTTATAGTATACTGTAGGAAATTCATTTACATTTTTTTTAATTAAAGATCAACAGTTTTTATTATTTAACCAACAGTATTTCTATATTTAGGGTTAATACATTTTCTTCAATTGGACATTTGACTTATATAGTAAATGGCATCAAAACGATGAAAAAGCAAGTCATTTGCAACCTATTGACAAAAAGATACTTCATTTATCTATAGTGAAATATTCTACACACTACTGCTTTCTTTCTCTCTGCAAATGTTATGCATATATTGCAGAACTAAATGCATCCTAAAGCTAGCAATTTTGAATTACCTTTACATTTAGAAACATTGACCAATTTTATCCCCCGCATGTGTGGTCTAAGTTTTTAAGAGCCAAAGCTGAAGGTGTAAAGAGCCACATGCGGCTCTGGAGCCACACGTTGCAGACCCCTGCTTTAGGTAATAAACATCATGCCATATTCCCTGCAGCATAGACTGGTTTAAGTTGGCACAGAAAAAAAAAAAAAAATCAGCAGGTTTTTTTTTTCTTCCTCATGAAGTGCTCTGGCGCCCCCTAGGGGAGGTGCATCCCACAGTTTGAAAAGCCCTGATCAGAAATCATTCCATTACAGCTCTGGCAGCAGTTTAGTGCCCTTGCTCTGCAGGAAGGTGAACCATTGCTTCAGGCTCAAGCGTTTTGCATCTTCTAACACGGGTTCTTTCAGGTTTGCCCTCTGTTAGTTCTAATTATCTCGCCATTAACTCGAATCCAAGCACTTTCTCAGTCCCTGCTGAAGAGAACAACGCCACAGGATGATGCTGCCGCCAACATGTTTCACTGAGGGGACTGTGTGTTGTGGGTTTGTGTTAGTTTTCCCATACAGAACAATTACAGTGTAGGCTAAATAGTTTGATTTTCTTTCACTTAACTAGAACCGTTTCTCCCAAATATTTGGTGTGTCCTCTATGTAGATAATTGCAAATAGTTCTTCTGATGGCTTTCTTTTTATGGCCACCCTTCCATGTAGGCAGGATATATGCAAAAATAGTTGTCATGGCAAACAATTGAGGTTAGTTTAGACAGCCACGTATCTGTAAGTGTACAGTTGTGCCGTCCTCTTGCCATTTGGAGGTTATGAAGTGAACAGAGCTCTGTGAGAACTTGAGATAATGTTGTATAATCTAATCCTGCTTTAAACTTCTCCAGAGATTGCTCCCTGACCTGTCTGCTGGGTTCTTTGATCTTCATGATGCTGTTTGTTCACTGATGTTCTCCAACAGACATCTGAGGCTGTCACAGAGCAGCTTGAATTATTCTCGAGCGTGTGACATTCCACAGAAATTCAGCCACAAACCTCAATTTCTGCTCATTTCTGCTGACACCCAAACTGTGCTGCTCTGGATAAATAAGGCGGTTGCAGATTGGAGTCATTTCACACTTCTTTTGAAGAGCTAGATGGTGCCACTGGTGCCGTTTCTGATTTGTCTTCTTGAGCTAATTGGCAAGTTTTTGATTTTTTTTTTTTATTTTGGAAAATGTCCAACAACGTTGCTAAAATGATGAAGGTAGCCTACAACATAAAGGAAAGAACAAAAAAACACTACATGTCAAATAAATCATCAAAATTCATTCTAACCAGATGTTCAAAAAAGGAGAGACTGTATCATATATCAGAAATTCTAATAATAAAATAAGCATCCATGTCAATGAAGATAAATTGCATCCATTTCAAAATAAAACACAATTTTAAGCAGTATAAATACCCTGATCATCCTATAATGTTCCAATGTTTACGTATTTACATGTATCCTTCATCTTCCATATACCTATTAAGAAATACCTTATAATGCATTATTTTCAATATATTAATGCTTTGCTAAATTTCTGTATCTAAGCTGTTCCACAAAGTCACTCCACAGTTAGATATGCACATACTTGTCATTGTTGTTGTTATTTTTTGTTCTCTAAAATTCATATTTCTCTTAAAATTATATCTCTCTCTGTGAACAATTCCTAAATGTTTTTGGCCCCATATCATGTCTTGCTTTGTACATTATCTGTGCTGTTTTATTTTATATGATTTTATTAATAATAGGTTTCGTATGTTTTTGTATCCTAGATTGTGTATAATTGCTTTTTTCTGAAGTCTTCAGATCACTGAAGAGTACTTATTACCCCAGACCTCCACATAATGGGATACGTATGGTAAGAATATTGATGAGTATAGAATACACAGACATTTAGGATCCAGATTATGGCTTAGTCTTGTGAGAATTGGTGTGCATTTGATCAATTTTGCTTTTTAGACATCTGACATATGGTTTCCAGCAGAATTTGTGATCCAGGATTACACCAAGAAATTTAATTTAATTTACTCTATTTGTGTATTCGCAACTTTTCTTTCCACATGAGGTTCTATGTTTTCTATTTCAATGCTGTATAATCTCTTCTGCAGACATTTCTATTGTAATGCACACAAGTATGTCATCGACAGCTTCAGTCATTTTGTCAATAGTTTTACATTTCAGATAATTTTCAATGTATATTCCCACTTCTCCTCCTCTAAGTTTCTGACACAACTATTATGCTAAACAGAGTATTGAACTGACTGAGATATTCTTTTTTTTTAAGTTAGTATAATAGACTTCTACTATTGAGATGAATAATTGATATTGTATGTTTAGTTTTTATTTTTGTAATTATATTGATGTTCTGTATAATAACTGCAGGTGTGGTTGATATTGCATGGATGATTGTTCTCCAGATCAATATCAGTTTCCATATCTAGTGCTTTGTGTTTAGTATAGATGAAAGTGTCCAGTTCTTTTGTCAGTTTCTGTTGGGTTTTTTTTATCATGATTGCCACAAGTCCCAGTTACTACAGATTTGATCATTACTTAATTTTAAGCACAATTTTTAAGTGAAATTTGTCCCGGCCCAGTCTTGGATGACCACAACTTTATACTCCTGTGGGGTTCCTTTCTACTCAATGAATAGTATTTTGTATTTCTCCTTGTTTCCACAGTAGTCCTTCCTTTCTAGCTGTGTCAGCATTCTTCTTTGTCAAATGCTCATTTAGACAGACTTCGTTGTTTTCCCCTTTTTTTTTTACCAATTCCATTTTAAAGAGTGTGACATGATACAATGTTTTTGTTCTTTACCTCTGTTCGCAGGAAAGTTGTCCCGTGCTGCTCTACAGAGTTCTCCGTCTCTTGGCTCCGATCCTCTTCGTCTATTTCTGACATTGAACCGTAGCCTGGACACGATGACTGTGTTGCTCTAGGTCAGCCACACAATTCTTAAGGAAAACTGTCCTTTTTTCCAACTCTATATTCTGTTTTTGCAGAATTTTCACCTCCTCCACCAGGTCCATGATATTTTCCTGCTGTAGCCTGACAGCAGAGACGTCCTTACCCAGAAAGTCTAGTTTTTTTTTTTATGTCTTCCATCTCTTTCACCATGTGAGCTTTTTTTAGAGCCATTTTGACTGTATAACTCCTTGATGTATTTTTGTGTGCAGACCAAGTTTAGTCTTGGTCTTTGTGTGCAGACCAAGACCAAACTAGAGCTGGTAGCTCCTAGCTCCAGCTACCTTTACAGTGCATTATTATTTGAATGCAAAATCACTTCTTTAGGTATTAGAGTGACCTTTTAACTTAAGTGTGGTGTTAAAGTCTGCATCCTTACAGGAAGAAAAGAACCGGACTTCAGTGTGTCAGAGCATGGTCTGGGAACGATCACCAACATCTGTCAGTGTGGGGCTCCTCCTCTCCCCCCTGTTGCTACAAATTGAGCCAGCTGACTTGAGGAAGGGAGCTCCGGCAAATAATGTCTGCAGAAAATCAAACATACAGCTTTTTGCAACAGTCCTTGTTGGTCCTATTTAGGGTGACACTGCTTTCCACTACATTGTGGCCACAAACAAAAATAGTTAGCATGCCTGTCAAAAAGCAAACAGCATATAGCAGGCTAGTTGCTAAGGCAGCTAGCATAGCTAATTACCAAGCTAAGATCACCTTGTCAGGTGCTCAGTGAATATTGAGTTGTTAACATTGCCTACATCTGTTTAAAAAAGTATTTTTCAAAATGGTCACTTATTAACTAAAGCCTTCTGAGTAAAGACTGTAACATGCATTATTGGCCACCTGCTATGACATTGTTGTAAGACCTAAAACTTTGTTGTAGACAACCTTAGAGGAGTTTGGCAACCGCTGACCCTGAACAATATTTTCTCAGACTTCTTCCTATACAAAACTTCACATGTGTGTGTATTTAGAATAGGGTAGGTATCCATTTGCCTTCCAGTTGCACTCTTCTTTCTCTCCTCTTCATTAGTCTCCGTCAAGACTACAGCCATTAGCTACGTAAGGGTGCATGCACAAAAAAGATGAATATGAACATGAAAGTAACAGTGATCTTCTCTTCGCAGTACATTCCCCAGAAAGTTGATATGATCATTTAAAGTAGGATTAAGAGAAGGGAAGAAAAGTTGAGGCAACTTTTGGGTGACGATGGTGATAGTTTAACACGTTTAGGGAGATAAAGAGAGAGAGAGAGAGAGAGAAAAGAATTGTCAGCAAAGAAAGCGAGTTATACCAGTCCAGAAGGTATCTGCAGCTTCTGCCTGAGAGAGTAATCGATTTCAGGCTCCAGGCCCTTTTGTGGTCCCTCAGGGTGGGTGACTGGCACTGAAATAACTCCATATTCTGCAGAGAGCTGGATAAGAGAGAGAGAAAGAATGAGACTTAATATAAACACCACAAAATAAGCTCGGACTGGGGGAAACGGAGAAATGATAAACTGGTGACAACAGAGACATTTGGTCCAAAGAAACATTTTATTTAAAGTGTTAAGATGAGCAAAGAAGGGTTTATGAGAGGTGGAAGAATTTTAAGGTGTATTTCTCTCAATCACTGAACTGTTGCCTTTAGAAAGACTTGGAAAGAGTCAGACTGGCCTTCCATCGGAAAAGCAAACTTTTTATCTTCAAAAGTTCAAGATCTTCCTATCTCTCTCTATTTATCCCCTGCAGTTTCTCCAGTTAAGTGACGTGTGTGTGTTGGTATCCTAACAGACAGCTTATTGGGTTTAAGGATGATGCCAGATAGAGAAAAACAAGCATAAAGAAGGATCTCCTTTGTGTCTGGATCTATGGAGCTTTATATAAATGTGGTCCATCTATTCAGTTCAATGCACTTCCTGTGCTCTGAACAGAGAAGAGGTTCTGAGAACACTCCAGTCCATAACACTTTGTCAACAAATGCTGTCGTGCTTGCCTAGACGTCCATGCACATATTTTTAAAGCTGATTAAGGTTGGCCAGTCCTTGCCTGTATCTAGTCCAGATATATATGTCTAGACCTTTTCTGACAATACTTCTCATTCAAACTTAGCGTACTCAATGATATTAAAGGAGTCATCACCTGGAGTTGTGACTTTTTCCATGTTAAAACGTGTGTGTCGGGCCTAAGTTAAAACCTTCCAGAAAATCAGGAGTGTAAAAGTGACTTTATGAATGGGCTTTTTGTACAAGAGTGCGCTCTCCAACAAGTGTGATGGAGAGCGCGCTTGACTCTTGTGTGTGTGTGTGTGTGTGTGTGTGTGTGTGTGTGTGTGTGTGTGTGTGTGTGTGTGTGTGTGTGTGTGTGTGTGTGTGTGTGTGTGTGTGTGTGTGTGTGTGAGAGAGAGAGCAATAGACACTCATGGCAGTGCCGACACTGGGAAACGATGGTAAACAATTCATGACACATGAACGCGTGCACACGCAAGTCAAATTCTCACGTGTACTCTTGCCAGAAATAAAAAGTGGTATGAAAAAAGGTCAGAGAGAGCTCTATTTAAAAAAAAAAATTTCCTAAAAATGACTAAACATGAATGTAAAGAGATTTTCAGAAGTATGGTGCATGTAAAATACCAGGTTATGACACCTTTAAAATGTAGGCTTTGTTAGCTTAGTTAAGCACCCACCTTTCAAAAACATTACATCAGTAGGTGTTTGCATGCTGACATCATTTTTCCTTACTTTTCAACCACAGTTTCAAGTTTGTTGTTTTACGTGGAATGCAACATTGCAACATTGTGTTATGTCTATTCAAAAAAAAAAAAAAAAAAAATATATATATATATATATATATATATATATATATATACATATATATATATATATACATATATATATATATATATATATATATACATATATATATATATATATATATATATGTATATATATAGGACTGTCTCAGAAAATTTGAATATTGTGATAAAGTTCTTTATTTTCTGTAATGCAATTAAAAAACATGAAATGTCATACATTCTGGATTCATTACAAATCAACTGAAATATTGCAAGCCTTTTTATTGTTTTAATATCGCTGATTATGGCGTACAGCTGAAGAAAACTCAAAAATCCTATCTCAAAATATTAGAATATTTCCTCAGACCAAGTAAAAAAAAAATTATAACAGCAAAACAAAATCAAACATTTGAAAATGTCCATTATTGCACTCAGTACTTGGTTGGGAATCCTTTTGCACAGATTACTGCATCAATGCGGCGTGGCATGGAGGCAATCAGCCTGTGGCATTGCTGAGGTGTTATGGATGCCCAGGATGATTCAATAGCGGCCTTTAGCTCATTTGCATTGTTGGCTCTGGTGTCTTTCAGCTTCTTCTTCACAATACCCCACAAATTCTCTATGGGGTTCAGGTCAGGGGGATTGGCAGGCCAATCAAGGACAGTAATGCCATGGTCAGTACACCAGTTACTGTGAGAATCTTATGTCGTCTCTTAACCACTACCATACTTTAGATTTAGTTTACTGAACCAAGCTGAGTGTTTTTCAAGGCTCAGGAAACCCTGCAGTGTTTCCAGTTAATTAGACCATTCAAGTGATTAGTTGAATAGCCTACTAGTATACTTTTTCACGATATTCTAATATTTTGAGATAGGATATTTGTGTTTCTTAAGCTGTAAGCCATAATCAGCGATATTAAAACAATAAAAGGCTGCGATAATTCAGTTGATTTGTAATGAATCCAGAATGTATGACATATCATGTTTTTTAATTGCATTATATATATATATATATATATATATATATATATATATATATATATATATATATATATATATATATATATTCTACTTGCCACGATGCCTTGGTTGCACTCCAACTGCAATGGGTCTTGGAGTTTGAGCCACTTTGTCTCTCCCTGTGCCTCCTTGGTTTGGGGTCTAGCAGCAGCCCCCACACCAAACGGGCAAAGGTTCAGACACAGGGCACCAAATATTCCAGCCCAGGCCTACCGCCAACTCCTCCAGTGCCCTTTGCTTTCCCCTGCGCCTTCTTGGTCTTGGACCCGATGCTCTGTGTCAAACATACGGCCATCCTATGGGTGTTCCTGGTGCCCGTCTGCCCATGGTTGCTGTGACCCCCGGTGGTCTATGCCGCCCATCTTGTGACACTTGTGTTGTGAAGTTTCCACTCTTCTCGCAGTTTTAACTCCAGTGCTCCCCGGAGAGGCACAAGTTAGTACTTACACACACTCGACTAAAAGTGGAGCTTGTTGAATAGCCTCAGCGTTTTGTTCCAGCCATCTCTTTTATCCTACCCTCCAGTTCATATTTTCTGTTAACCCTAAATGACAGGAATCCAGAATTTTTGTTTCCTCAACAGAAGATTCTAACCCAGCCACCCATGCTGAATACCAGTGTTTTCAGAGATGCAGTTTAAATGCACTGATACAATCTTACAACCTTTAGAGGTGTAGCCTTCCACTTTTAGTGTCTTCACCGACCGGAGAGAGAGAGCGGGAAAGGGAGAGAAATGCTCTCATTAAAGCCTTTCAGAGATATTCCAAGCAGTAATGTGAAAGATACAGATCAAGGGCAATCACAGCTTCACAGAATGGTGGATCATTCATCATTTTGCATTTCAATGGAGCCTTGTGCTCAGCTGCAGCTGCTGTATTTTTGTGGGTCTTCCTTCTGGGGGACTTATAGATCCGTAGATTGTTACAAATTCCTCTTCAGTTAAAACTGGTTCGGATTCAAGTTCAGTGCTTAGTCGCTGTGAAATTTGGATAAATTCCGGATCAGTGCAGTTAATTTAAATCCAATCTGCCCACATATTTCCACACATGCCTTCCAAAACATAGCCGCTTTAAATCAATTTGAGATTAATGCTGCAATCTAAGCTCTACTTTCGCAGTGGGCTGTGTCTGCAGGATGGAGGAGCCACAGTCAGGGGCCACAAACGCACCAGGTTGCAAACTTTCAGATGAAATACACACAAAATCCAGTCGTGGTTGAAAAAAAAAAAAAAAAAAAAAACTTCTAGGACGTTAAGTTCTGTAGAATTTTTTTATAGGAACCCATGGTTGAAATGTGCATAACCTTCACTTGTGTGGATCAGTTGTCACAAAGGGAAATATCCAGTTACAGACAGTTGCAAACCTAGTTTGTTGATTATAGTGCAGGACACCAGACTCATCGAATCACAGTGAGAGCCTTAGTTTGGCCTGAGTTTACCGGTTGGCTCTTATCTCTGCCGTTTTTGACGGCACAGCAAGCCAGGGTAAGTTTGGTTTTCAAGCCTTTAATGAGCAACTTTTGGCACATTTCTTCTGTCTTTGATGATCAACCTAACCCGCCAACAGAGCGTTACTCTGCTTATTATGAGTACCCATGCTAACATCTGCAGTAGTTAATACATTTTGCAGCACTTCGGACCAAAAAGCTGTCAGAGCTAAAATAAATAAATAACCAAACACTAGAATAAATAATACCCACTATTCAGTTTTATTTATTTTTAAAGCTATTTTAAGGGGGGAAAATCATACCTTAAAGAACATTGAAAGTGGGGGACTTTGATAGCAATGTAATCCAGACATGTTTTTTAAAACAATAAATATATTATAATAATGAATAACTTACTAAGCAGCTTGACTCAGTGACTACCTCCCTTGTTGGCTGAAAGTGTGACAGAACAAATCATCTTCAAGCTCCCCGTCTCTGTTGGACCGTCCATAAATACATGTGGGTCACACTGAGACAGCGAGCAAGCAGTTTGAGGGATTTTCATTCAGTTTCAGCATTTCATCTCTTTGGGTTTGATCTTGACGTGACTTTTTTTGCCTGCTCTGCCTGTTCCCAAAACGATCAGATTTTCAGAACATTTCTTGTCCGCAGCTCTCTGAGGGGATTTTCTGTCAAACTTCAATATCGACTATTTATTGGTCATTTCAAAAGTTTAAATGTCTTGTCTGATACTTACTTTTTGTAATTTTCAGTTTGATTTCATCAGACCACAACATGGTCTGCCGGGGGACTTGGGGAGATTTTAGACAGGCCTTGGTGCCCCGTAGGAAACACAAGGTCTCTGTCTTGTAGTCCTACTCTTCGTCCAGACGTTCAAAATGCAGGAGATTGTTACCATATATAGAAATTAGACGGTGCTCGGGAGAAATTCCTGTAGCTCCTTCATCATTGCTGTTAGGCTGACAAGTTTCTGCCTTTTTTTGACAAGTTCCAGAGAAACATCCAATTTTGGTTATGTTGTTTCATATTTTCTGCATTTTTCTCACTGACTTTTTTTTTTACAGCTTCGTGGTGCATATGTGTTGCTGTGGATGTTACTACCTTCTCCTGTTTGCTTTGCTGTATAATGAAATTATTCTTATCTCTTGTAACCTCTCTGCTTCAGCTGAAGAATGCATCTGACAAAATGTCAACAGATAGTATCCATGACAACTATACCTTATATTTGGTTTGTTAGTTTAACAATAATTGACGATAGGTGATGACTCAAAAGGATAAAATCCCAGATCTGAATCAGAAGGAGCTTCAACAAACTCATAAGCACATTTACTTAACCAGTTCAGGGCAGTTTTTTTGTTCGGTTTTTACACTTTTCTTTTCCACAGATTTATTTATTTATTTATCAGTTGAATCGAGCAGGACAGACATCACATAATTTTAGGAATAAACGTTCTAAAATGATTTATCATGGTAAAACAAAAAAAAAAACCCGTCCTTTTTAACAGAGGTGAATAGACACGAGATATGTTCTTTTTTTTTGTTTTGCTATTTTTTTGTTGGGGGGGTGGCACAATGCTGGGCCAGCCTTTGTGTAATTAAAGAAACCAAAACAAGCCTCTATTTGCATGTCAGTGTCATTCAGATAGTACTATTGTTATAACACTGTTATAACACTATTGTTATAATGTTTTATTAGCCACTTTGGAAAAGGAGGTTGGACTAAGAAACCTAATAATGTGACCGCTGGAAGTGATTTATCAGAAGCATATTCATCAGTAAACCTTTTACACCAGACAAAGGGGTAGTTCACACGTAGCAGGATATCTGGGAAAAACGAGACATTTCTATGCGGTTATGCCTTTCAGCCACACATAGTTTTACACATCCCTTAAAACGAATGATCCAAAAAACTCTGGCCAAATTGGAGATTAATAAACACTGCATGTCTACATGAAAAGACGTTTATTAATGTTCAATGCATCACAGTTTGCAATAAATGTTGCTGCGCTGCATCGCACATGTGCGACCATTGTTTATACACTTGGCCATACGGTGCAGTTAAAACTTAATTTTGTCAGAGGTGCTGATTTTTATATTGCTTCAGACACTTTTTGTTTCTAGTTTTTTTACAAGCCCAACTGCTCAATACAATGAGGGGCTGAGGAGAATGAACGCTCGGAGATTATCTGCATTGCACCAGCTCTTCCTCCCACTACGGAGGCACAATGCTGTTCAATGCCGCCGGCGATTTGACACGATTCCCAATCAACATTGTCTTAAATTTCATTATCTTTATATTCTAATATGGTGCTTTAAAGAACTTCAACTTTTTTATCTGTTACAAGATCCAACCTCCCGCCGCCATGAGTCATCCCTAACTGGAAGTCGTGGTTGTTTTGAAGGATTCTGATTGGCTGACATGTTTTAGTTTTGCGGTACACTGCCCCCCATGCACCTGGCATCTTAAAAAAAAAATAAAAAATGTGTCTTATTTCTGTGGTTGGTGTGGATGAAAACTTTTCCATAAAACTTCCCGTGTGTATGGTATTATTATTATTTTTTTAAAAAGTGTAGGGGAGTATTTTTTTTTAAACCCTGCTACATGTTGTCTTGATTTGTCTTTGGATGAACCCGGACACAGCACACACACACACACACACACACACACACACACACACACACACACACACACACACACGCACAGCTGATCTTGAGAGTTTATTGCAAACAGAGGATGATGGGTGATGAGAACCAGAGTCAGTTACCGGACGGGAGTTGAAGGGTGCAGGAGCTGGCTGACAGGAACGGAGCGGAGATGATAGTCAGGATTTGGAGGAGCTGGGCTGCTGCAGAACCGGGAGTGAAGACCAGAGAACATGAAGACGGAGACGAAGGAGCAGAATCCAGCAGCGCAGCAAACAGGTACTTTAACTCAGTGGTCCCCAATCCTTAACTAAACAGACGGGGAGCAAGACGTGAGGACTGGAACGGAAAGGCGTGATGTAGGATTGACTGAATACGAGCCGGCGACCAGGAGCAAACTGAAAGGAGCTTCTGTAGGGAGGCTGGCAGGTGGAGTAAGTTCAGACTAATTAGAGCCTAACAGGTGTGACTGATTGCTGAGGGAGTGGAGGATGCACTAGAAAACAACCAGGAAGATAGCCAGACCCAAACTAAACCATGACACATGTGGACTAGGTCTAAATAATCAGTGAAACTTCCTGCAATTATGAAATTAAAACACAAAACATCTATTTTTGCAGACACTTCCTGGCCACTATGCTTGATTAAACAAATAGTCAATCAGCTCATCAAAGACTTCTGCATCTGGGGAAGAGAACTGGGTGACTTTCCGACTGGGTCTCAGAACTGTAAAGAACGGGGGATTGGGATTGTTGTTGGTCCGAGCATTTCAGGAATTGCTGATCTACTGGGGTTTTAACCACTGATCTCTATTTATTCACTGGATTGTGCATTGGCCATATATAATACACGTTGCTGTGAAGCCACCAGCCGCCATATTGGTACTCCCTATTTTCCTCCAGTAACTAAGGAAAATGTGCGCTACAGCATCAAATAAAGAGGATTTTCTCATGTTCAGGGGGGGGCTTAAGACTTTTAAAATGTCAAATGCCATATACTTTTATGTTATGTAGTAAAACTATCAAGTACTGAGAAAGTCATGTGCTGAAATATTTTGCATGTTATTTATATATATATATATATATATATATATATATATATATATATATATATATATATATATATAACCCCGCCTCTCGCCCAGTGAACGCTGGAAATAGGCACCAGCAACCCCCGCGACCCCATGAGGGATTAAGCGGTTTGGAAAATGGATGGATGGATGGATATATATATATATATATATATATATATATATATATATATATATATATATATATATATATATATATAATATGAATACCATGTGAAATATTTCAGCACATAATTTCCTAGTAGTTGATAGTGTTAGTACATCCACTGACTGTAAAATTACCTGTGAAACGTTTTCACACAGCCAGAAAACTGCTTGCAACCAAATAGGGAGGAGCAAGATGGCGGCCAGGGACTTCAGTTTTTTGGGCAAATTAGCAATCCAGTGAATTATTAGAGGTGTGGTTATAACACACAACTATCTCTCTGGTCTACAGAAAACTCACTATCAATTGGCCAGTAGTTGTGTTAATGAAAACTCAAATAACCTCCCCTTACCACTAAGGTATGCAGATCCCCATCTCTGAACACACCAGACATGGGACCTTATAGCAGATGGATTACAGCAGAGTGGCTACCACTGCTGTGGGGTAAGAACAGAAAACTACAACTGCAATTCACACAGGATCAAATAAATTGGTCAAAAACCGCTTGGAAAAATATTACCTGGTCTGAAGAGTCTTGATTTGAGCTGTGTGGACCATGGATCCAACTTGCCTTGTATTAATAATGACTCAGGCCGTTGGTGGAATAATGGTACGGGGGATTTTTTTCTTGACACACTTCGGACCCCTTAGTACCTGTTCAGTGCGGTTTAAGCAGAGCAATGAAGCTGAAACAACATCTCGCTTTATGGCTGTGGTGTACCCATCTACTGATGGCTGATTCCAGCAGGATAATGCACCATGTCGTAATGACAAAGTATATCAGTATACTCCAATGGCCTTCACAGTCTCCAGGTCTCAATACAAAGAAGCACCATTGGGATGTTGTGGAACATGAAGTTCCCATCATTGATGTGCAATTAAATGCAAAAACCATAAGGCCATTATGTACGAATTCTTTACATTTTTGAGGAATGTTTCTGACAGATTGTAGAATCTATGCCATAAAAATCTACGGGAGTTCTGAAGCTAAACATTTGGAACCAACCTTGAACAAACAAGTGATGCTTGATGTGGAGCTTGATGTTTTAGTGAAACATTATGTATTAAACTTCAATTTACAGTTTTAACCTGGTTTTTAGCTACCTATAACACATTATTCAACTGTTTCTACGGCCTATTCTTTCTGACACCTGTTCTAGGTGTGAGCTTCTTACAGAGAAATCATATTACATACTTATCAGTTTTCTTGATAAGTCAAAAGTAGACCATTTCTTCTGGATGATTCACTTGTGTGTCCACTGCGAGGGTATATGGACTATATTTTAGACATGCTACATAGCATCACCACAATGTCTTTGTAACTCAGAGACGACTTGTGATGCTGCTCATCAGTATTCAAGATGCGACTATATTATCCAACATCAATAAAAGGTCAATTACTGTGATCCCATTACCTTATTGATTCAATTGTGCTCTACTTTTTAACTTTAGGCTTTTGAATTAACCTGCATCGTGCTGTTCCTTTTCAATAGAAATGATTAGTCATCAACAGCCTTCAGGTAGATCAGAAAATGTTAGATTGACCTAAAAAAGCTTGAAGAAATACAGTATAAAAACACAACTAATATTTATCTAAATAGTAAAGTGCATTAGCATTAAAGAGTCTTTTATCATCGTATTCTCTCACCAATTTACCAGTGATAAGAGAGAGCAGGGCTGCTTTGTACCACACCTCTGCCAAACTTGGAATTAGTGTTAAAACAGATCATAAACCCTAAAAGTGAGAGGCCTGCTAACAGCATTGATCTTGCCTTTGACTTTATAGAGGACAGTTTAGGGTTTAGCGATTAGACTTTTGCTGTATACTTTAAGGGGTTCAATATTGTAAAATATGACTCTATAAATATCCAAGAAAGAAGTGGAAAAAAATGTCTAGGACCCTGGCCATAAAGCTTTGTATAAGCCTTTGAGCTGCTGCTGGCTGTCGGATGTTTTGTTGAACATTAACCTACGATGAGACAGCAGCTAGCCCATCTCCTACAGGGTATGCTTAATCATAACCAACCTCACTTTTTTTTAATTTAGTTCCTAAAAGCCTTCTCTTATAGCTGGCTTGTAGCCAGAGGTATGCTTTCACTAGAAGCCCCTACACCTGTGTTTTATGATTCATCTTTCAGAAGTTAACCTGTACGAACTGTGCAGTTTTACTCTCGAGGCACCAGCAAAAGCTCTTAATTAGTTCCTCCTCTGTCGAGTTATGACAGCATTTTTTCACCTCTGCATAGTATCGTGGAGCCGCTGTCATAATCCGTGTCTGTCTTTGTAAGATGTTGCGTAACCCCACCGCCTTTCAAACACAGAAACACGCACACACATACACACACACACACACACATAAACCGTGGTAAGGTCAAGGTGCTCTAAGCCGTTGTTTAGTATGGAGGGTCACGGCCTTTGGAAACTCAAAATGCAGTCACATGGGATGGGGAACAGAGATTAATACTGCTTGGTTGGAAGCCAGCTCAACACGGCTGTCAGGGTGAGGAGCCAGTTTGCCAACAGTGACTCAAGCTCAGCGAGGATGGCGGGCGGCCAACACAATCACAGACTACGGAGAAAGAGCCTTCTGAGAACACTCCCACCTCCTCTATATTTGTCAATAACCGCTGTTGCCAATTTTGGCTTAGGAGACACTGAACATGGTGAAAATACTTATTAATTCCCAAGGCGGTATAATTACCGTAAGCAAAAAGCAGAACCAGGGGTTTTGAGCTTCAGTTGTTTGCTGCATTCAGATAAATGCATAAATATCTTAAGACCAAACATGCACATCTTTAATACAGTCATCGCAAGGAAAAAACACCCTATCATACCTAAAGGTCAATTTAGTATTATCAGCTGAGTGACTGCTTTTATTAAGTATGTTCTTATGTAAGTATATCCTTATCAGATACAAGAAATAACCGTACTGGTCCACAGTTTCATGACAAATGTCAGACACACCATCAAATATTCAGTCATTTTTCAATAACTCTTCACATGTTGATGTCTTATCTTACTTTTCATTTATATATGCAAGAGAAAATTATTCAATTGCACTTTAACAAGATAAATTAACAATGTTGTTCCAAAGATTTATAGAAAATGTGTTTGTCAAGCTGAGGAAAGGTTTAGCACAGCCTACTATTTAATATCTAGTATCATTCCCTTTAGCGGAAATACCTTCAATGGACACTTTTTGTAGCTTCTTGTCCAGGTTTACTTAATTTTATTTTATTTTTTTTACAGATGGTCTTACATATTAAAACACCCTCTGATGTACGCCAAAGGTATACAGCCTACAGAAAAACCGGTAATTAATGTGGTTGAGATGGCATGGCCAGATTAATTATTCATATTTATAGCAATGCTGTCATGTTCGGGCCTAGCTGACTGTGTGTCTGCCTCACTCAGTTCACCTGTTCCTCTGCCTTCATATAGTGGGTCTCCACAGACAAGCAGTGTCAGATCACTAAAAGTCATTAAATGAGTAGATGCCAAGTTTCTGATCAAGTTCCAGTTTCTGGATTTCCTCTGCTTTCCCTGTCCCTGTTGAACACCTCACCGGCTTTCTGTTTTTCTGGATATCAACCTGGACCGTTTCTTTGACTGTGTACCATGCCCTGCAACTGTCTGCACATTATCTTCCCTTTTTATGTATGATTAAAGCCAGCCTCACAGATTGCACCCAGCCTCCATCAACCTACTATTCAGCTCTTCACCACTAGGTTGCTATTTTGGGCTTACTTGCCTGCACCAACTGCTTTTTTTTAATTTAAAAATCTTTTAAAGCTCAAGCTATATTCAATATTCAAGCTTTTTAGCTCGAATATTGGTCTCTCCATTCAGTCTGAGTGTTACAAACATTGATTATTACAATAGTGTCCCTTAGCAGTCTCATATCTCATATATAAAGATTTCATCCTCTGATTAAGAATTGCCAAAAATTGTATTAAGTAGTTCAGTCATGGTCAAAGAACATTCAGCCGCTCACAATGCCCAGCCCCTCCTTCCAGTTTTAAACATTTCTTAAAAACATAATAGTTTTTGAATCACTCTATAGCAATATTTTTACCATCAATGAAAAAAGCTCAAATCAGTCAAAAAAAAATAGTTAGTTTAGCTGGTTTTAGTTAGTATTACGGTCATTCACAAGATTTAACCAAAAACATTAGGAAAAACAAAAATATGGGCCGATTCCAAATGTTTCATTCTCTTAAACAGTGGAAGTAAATATAATATGTGACAATGGACTAAACCATTGTTGGTGGAGGGCAACGTTTAAATGCATTGTTTTGCCTTGATGAATGGGTGATTTCCTTTGTTGTGTTTTTACTTTTAAATTTCTTCAAAATATATGTTCCTCTAACAATTTATTGGGGGGACACGTCTCCATTTTTCTTGGGTTGAAAGGTCCAGACCTCGCCACTCCTGTAATTTCTGCCTATAGGTATGAGGTTCTTTCCGTGAAATACTGTACAAAAAACATTTTTTCAGGGGTGATTTCAGGCCTATCTTCATATTCTCCTTGGCAAGATTCTGTACGGACATCTAGTTTCCTTTTAGCTGAGCTTCCAATAAAGCTAAATATGTGCATCTTATTCTTTCATACCAACAGTAGCAACAGCCTGCTGTAGGTCCCCTCATGACATTTTAGGTTTTTTGTACACTTGTATAATCATCTTGTGGTCTGCTTTCAGTTAAAATCCTTGGCTGGCAAACCTGAGCACGTTGACTGCCCTATTTAATTGTTTATTTTCCAGATGGTGGAATAGGTGATTGGAAATTCTTTTGATACCTATTTACATCCCTAACCTGACCAATTAGCCACGACATTATTCTTTCTGAAGGCCTTAGGGAGCTCTCTGGATATCACCCTTGTGTTAACTCGCAATTCAACAGTCAGGAACACAATAAAGTAAACGGTGAGTCATTCTGATCTAGTCTGCTTCAAAGGAAGCATTTACACGTTTTTTTGTTTGTTTTTGTATTAGGACTGCCTTACACTGAAACCAACATAAACTCCCACAATATTCAAGTAAAGCCTCATGGATTAGTCCAAAACAACAACAACATATTCTTTAAAACATAGTTTGTGAATTTTGAAACTTTTACCCTATTTTAATGGGAAAATATGGGGATTCTTTGTATAAACCTGCATACATTTCTTTTGCCTCATGGGCTGAATATTTGTTACACCATCAGGTTAAACACATTTGCAGCTAGTGATTGCCATGGTCGGGTCCTTGTGGCGAATGGGGGTGCACAGCATCACAGCGAGATGGCCCTGCATTCAAAGTTCAGCTGGGACATTTGTACGTTGAGGGTGCATGAGTGAGATCTCTTTGGATGCTCTGGTCCCCCCACCACCATCCAGAAACATGCATTTTAATGTGTTGGTATGATCACCTGTCCTGCTTGTAACTGTGATAGAAAGTCAGCCAGCCCAGGATGTACCATGTCCCTCACCTAATGACCGCTGGAGGTAGGCATTGATGATCCTGCATGGAGTGTGTGGGCACCTAAAATCATTTACATAAGGCATGAGTTTTGAGACCGGAGCTGTTTTAAGATTATGGAAATCCACTACTGTTTCTCCCTACCCTAACCAGTCATGCGCTCTAAAACTAATCACTGTTTTAAAAAGTGTAGACATAAAGAAAGTTAATTACTGCAGTTCAAATATTGACTTTTCTTAAGAGAATTCTACTTCAGAAGACTTGAAAGTATCCATTTAGGTAGAAGTCCCTAAAGGCCCTGTATGGTCGATACTCTGCCAAAGTATTTGACAGTAAAACCGTCTGCCAAACATATAGATTTAAATAATGGACACTGAGTGTTTACTACAGATCTACCTCTCTGACCCTTAGCTGTCTTTAGAGCATCCAGTTCTTTTCTTTGTATGTTTTGAAAACTTTGTGAAAATCTTGACTTATTTATCAGTATGCTTGTTTATCCAATTACAATCTGTTCAGTGTTGCAGTTCTGTTTTCTTTCTATTCCGGCTGTTCATACAGTTCAGTGTCATAAGGTCAGGACACACTTAAGATATGTGAGTGAATCAAGTGTCACACATGGGAATCAGTGGATTAGATATCCTAGCTAATTAGGAGAAACAATCTGAGTTCTTGCTGAATATGCTTGTTTATTCAATTGAACCACTGTTTTACAACTTTTCTACGTTATACTTTTGATGAGTCAGGTGTATTTTTGCCACTTGGCATAACCCCAGTTTTCCCTGACATAATTTATTTTTCCTCTGAATACCTAAGCAATATACCATCCTAGTGAGGGTTATGCTATAAAAGCAGTGTTGGTAGTTGGTCTTAGCTGTTAAACATGGAAACGAGTCCTCACAAGTACAGTTGGGAAAATTGGAAAAAAGTACCGGTATGTATATATATATATATATATATATATATATATATATATATATATATATATATATATATATATATATATACATACACTTACTTAATTTTTTGTCACTGGCTGTGATTCTGGCTGTGTGTACAGTGCAAAAAAAAGGATATTATGATAAAGTTGAATATTTTGTCTCCCTTCTTTCAGAAAGTGAATCTGATCTATAGATTCATTACATACGGCATGAAAAATTCAAGCTTTTAATTATTTTAGTTTTGATTATATTAGCTCACAAAATATATAAAAAAACAAGTGTCTCAGAAATTTTCAATATTACATAAGATTAATAGAATTTATATTTTAAACAGAAATATTGGGCTTCTGAAAAGCATGTCCATTTCTATTCATTCAATACCTGGTTGGAATGTGTTTTGCATGAATTACTGTGGTTCTACTGAGCTGCAGTAGAAGCCCAGGTTTTTCATCTGCATTGTTGGATCTGCTGTCTCATTTACCTCTTGAGAATACATGCATGAGCAGACAGGAAACGAGAAATTCAGCCTGACATCATATTGAGATTTTAGAAGATTTTTCAATAAAACAAACAAGCCCTGGTGCAGACAAAATGCTGACGGCTCCAGGAAGAGACACAAAGGAAACACTGAGCAGACATTCTGTGGCTGATCTAGACAGGTGCTCTGGACGACATTGGGTAGGACCCATGGTGTAGTGGCTGACAGATATCTGGGGATTGCCTACGTTCATGGTCAAGGTGAGTCTAGGTCAATGTCCAGAATAATCAGAACCCAACTGGGCGAGTCGACAACAGGAAAATCCACAAATGAGAACATGGTCAGAAACTTGGTCAGAAACTTGGACAGGCAGGCAGGGATAAATGCTGGACATCCACTTACTGAAGTGTTTTCAACAGTCTGGCGCCAGTTGACGGTGGAAACCCACTTTATAAAGGCAGATAACAAGGTGAAACTAATCAAGGCTGATTAGGTAGTAGCAGATGGGAGCAGGGGCAGCTGATAATAATTGCTGGGTGCTGAGGCAATGCATAGACAGTTAGACCAGAGTCATTATAAAATATTCTCTACTGGGTTCAGGTCAACCCAGTTTGCTAGCCAATCACAGTAACACTGTGGTATTTGCCAGGTACCAAGTCCTGCTGGAAAATTAAATCAACATCTTCACAACACTTGTCAGCAGAAGGAAGCGATTGGTCGAACATTTCCCGGTGGATGGCAACTGGAAGTTCAGAAAACCCAGTGGACCAATACCAGTAGATGACATGGAACCCTAAATTATCACTAGATGTGTTTCCATCCAATTGTCATGAGGATTTTATGCGGACTTTTAAATTTTGCAAAATATTATAGAAAAATAAAAGAAATGTGAATCAGACATGTGTCCGCCCACCTGTCTGTAGCAAATTAACCGGGCTGCGCAAATGATAATTCTGTCAGAAGTTGGCGTTACTCATGGTTGTAATTAATAGGAAGTAGAGGTTGCAGAGTAGCATGGATCACACATCTGATAGAAATGCAGACTTTTTAAGGACCATTATGGGCAACTTGTATTTGTTTTGTCATGTCAACTAGAGGTCAGATGCTTCTAATGTTGTTTCTGGTTGAGGAGTGCCTTGGCATGATGGATGTGAAAGGATCTGTCTGTGCGTAGCAGCTGTCGACGCACTGACTTCAGCCTCAGTCCTCTTCTTGTAAAGATCCCCCTAATTATGCCCCCTAATTCAATTCAGTTTAATTTATATAGCATCAATTCGCAAGACATGATATCTCAAGGCATTTTACAAAGTTAAATTCAATCAAATCATTCAGATTGGTCAAAAGGTTTCCTATCTAAGGAAACCCAGTAGATCGCATCAAGTCTTGACAAAAAGCATTCACTCCTCATGAAAGAGCCACAGTGGACAGTTGTCTGCATTGTTGATGGCTTTGCAGCAATCCCCCATACTGAGCATGCATGAAGCGACAGTGGAAAAATCCCATTCAACAGGGAGGAAAACCTCCAGCAGAACCAGAACCAGGCTCGGTGTGAACACTCATCTCCCTCGACCGACTGAAGGTTAGAGAAGACAGAGCAGAGACACAGAAAGCAGAGAAGCACACATTGATCCAGGAATCCTTGTTATATGGTAATAGCAGATGATCTGTCTCCCATGGATGATGTCACAGCTAACAGAACGCCACAACAGGTGTACCTACTATGAGGAAAAAAATGACAGAGAACAAAAAGTTAAAAGATGAAATAACAACAAACAATGAGAATAGTAGGAGAACTCAACAGAGTGAGAAAAATAGGCCCTGATGTCCTCCAGCAGCCTAAGCCTATAGCAGCATAACTATAGAGAAAGCTCAGGGTAACATGAGCCACTCTGACTATAAGCTTTGTCAAAAAGGAAAGTCTTAAGATTAGTCTTAAAAGTAGACGGGGTGTCTGCCTCACGGACCAAAACTGGGAGTTGGTTCCACAGGAGAGGAGCCTGATAGCTAAAGGATCTGCCTCCCATTCTACTTTTAGAGACTCTAGGAACCATCAGCAGACCTGCAGTCAGGGAGAGAAGTGGGGTTTGAGATTTATTTTTTGAAACTGGACTAGAGAGGCAGGTTAGAAATATGTCAAACTTGGCTCAGTCAAACGTGACTCAAACAGACAAACGGCCTGAAAGTGTTACCACTGGGGTTAGACAACAATCTGATGCCGTACAGGTGGAGGAGAAAGGGAGGTGGAGGGAAAGTCAAACTGGCAAGGGAAAGTCAAACTGGCAACAGATCTTGGGATCGGGCCCGCAGGTGTGAGGCACATCGTAGCTATAGAAGGGCATCATTGGCAAAACATGTCGGTGTCGGAGCCGGAGCCAGCAAAACAGCATGGCTCTGCTGACTGAGTCCTGACCCCAATCACCTTCTTTTTCAAAGGGGCTATGTTGTCTAATGCAAAACGCAACAAGGAAGTGACACCGTCAACAAAGTCATCAATTTGTGAACAGGAAGAAACAACATTGTTGCCATCTGCTGCGCATTTATGTTTTCCCCAGAATGTTCGCCAGTTATCAATGTAGCTCACGTTGATTTCAGGACATCACCTAGACAACCAATGGTTTAATGATGATATGCGGCTAAAGATGTCATCACTGGTCAGATCAGGCAGGGGAAAAGAGAAAATTACAGAGTCCGACATTGTGTTAGCAAACTTACACACCGAAGCAACACCAACTTTAGTGACCTCCGATCGGCGTAACTGGGTGTCATTACCGCCAGCGTGGATAACAATCTTACTGTATTTACACTTATCCTTAGTTAGCAGTTTTAGGTAGGATTTGATGTTGCCCGTGCTGGCCCCTGACAGACATTTGACTATGGTCCCTGGTGTCTCTAATGCTATGTTTCTGTCTATGGAGCTGTCAGTTACAGAGTCAGCTTCTTTTTCACAGTATCCATTTTTTAGCTGTACTTGTAAGCTGACAGGCCAGGCAGAATGATAATTAATAGGGAAACAGCTAAGAGGCTTAGCTAACTCTGAAGAAGCTGCAGAGATCCACAGCTCAGCTGGAAGCATATGGTCATAGAACCACTATTAGTTGTGCACTCACACCATCTCTGTAGTGAAGCATGGTAGTGGCAACATTATGCTGTGGGGAGGCTTTTTATCCCAGCAGATACAGGGATACAGGTCAGAGTTGATGAGAGGGTGGATGGAGCTAAATACAGAGCAATCCTGGAAGTAAAGCTATTGGAGAACAGTGCTACATCAGAAGCTTTAGACCTAGCATATTAAGGTATTTGAACGGCCCAGTCCAAGTCCTGATGTTACCCCTTTTAAGAATATGTGGGAAGCTGTTCAGAGACACTCTCAAACAGCAAACAGGCTTAAATTGGAGTAATAAAGTATTCTACAAAGTATTCTACAAAGTATTCTACAAATTCCACAGAGTATTGACTCAGAGGTGCTGAATACAAATGCATGTCACACTTTTCAGATATTTATTTGTGAAACATTTTAAAAACCATTCATCATTCTCCTTCCACTTCCAACTCTGAAATACGCCCAATAACATTTGTAAAGAAAAAAATGATAAAACACAAGTTTATGCATTCTTAGTACTTTTGCAATGGACTGTATGTCTTTCACACAACCTTTAAGTCTTGCCCTTTTATTTTATAACATGATCAAGCTCCTGTGGAGAAAGGTTTGATATTTGTTCAATGGAAAAGGTATTTACTAGATTTTAACTCAATAATCACAATCAATAGGTTTAATGAAACTCCTTTCGTTTCTCAGACACAAACATAATGTTTTCTTCACCTCAGTGATAAATGCCAGCTCCTTCTGTGAACATCTGCTCTTACTTTGCTCATCTTTTCAGTAGAAAGATTTTCATCACTGTGGTTCCATGATCCTTCTTGGTATTCAATACTTGACTCCATTTTCCAGGTTCTACTCTATTGCCCAGTCTGTTCACAAAGCGGAGGTGTAGCATATGTTTTCATCAGCAGGCAGGACAAATTAAGTCCTATCTGGACAAGCGACGCTTGCAGAGTGTTAAGGAAAAGAGCGGGGCATATGTGTGTATAAGGTGTGTTGGAAAACCAGAAGGAAGTGGTAAACATTTCAGTGTGAATAATATGAAAGAAAAGTGTGACAGAAGGAAAGAAATGTAAAGATGCAAGCAGAGATGCCATAAAACACTAAATAAGAGGTGTTATGGTGGTGTTATGTAATACATTAGACTTCAACCGGTCAGAATGAATTAAACAGCTGGAATCTTTATGTAGTTTCCAAAAGCAGAAGGAGGTGCTGTGAGTAAATGATGATGCACAATAAAGTTTTCCTCCTTCTTAACAAGCACAGAGTTTCTGCTTGGAGCTAGTTGCACGACGTGGATCGAACACAAAGATTAAAGGTCCTACATTTGGCTCGGATCGGCAATAAGAACAGTGGGGGTGAGGCACATTCTAAAATGTGGCTGTTTATGTATTCTGTTGCAGTGCACACATAATACAGACCACTGCGGGGAAGTGATGGGGGCTTCAGTTTTAAATTAAACAAGTCGACGTAGGAAAGCTTGCAATGCAATTTCCTGCTTTGAATTAGGATGTAAAATACTCTATAAATGTATGAGGTTGGGCTTTTTGAATTAAAGGTTCAATTATGTTACATAAGGTGGGGGTAAAGTGGGCCACAAAGTTTGAATTAAAGAGGAATGCTTCAGAGGTGAAACAAGAGATATGTCGACTACCCAGAAGAGAGAGCTTGTAGCTTTCCTGTTCACAAAATTTTAAAGCCACATCAATAAAAGTATAATTAGTAAAAATGTCATATGTTAATTTAACATCCATATTTAACAAAAACAATCCATTTTTATTATTTCTTTATTGCACTAATGCTTCCAAGCAATAATGCTTTTACTGTTGAAAAGCATGTTTATTTCTTCTTGAAAGGTACCACATTTGTAAGAAAACACTGTAAGTTGTCCAGCAGAGTTGAGTGTGTGGGCTGTGGACATCATGCTGTGGACATCATGCTGTGGACATCATGCCAATCAGCTTGTGGCGAATGAATGAACTCTGAACTCTACTGATTGCTGAACTCTAACCTCCAAGATGTCAGAGTTGTTTAAAGATCGGAATCTATCAGAAACCACTATCAGTATCTGTGATGTTCCAGCCTATTGCTGTTTGTTTTGGTTATTCATTTTTATAGTTACTCTTACATTGTCTACCCTCTTAACTGGATTACGTCAGACGTGAGGAATGTGGGATTTTTTATTTTTACTTTTTGCCCTATTTTTACTTCCAAAATGATCAAAAGCAAGATCAAAGCTGGGGATATTAGCAGTATTATACCAAGACTTCAATCAATAGAACAGAGGGTTTCTCAGCTGGAGGTATATATTCAGATCAATGCAGTCTTTGGAAATGAAGCAACTTTACCAATGTTTTAAAACAACCGACAGCCTCAGAGCACCTCAGCAAGCAGCTAACCTGCCTGGAACTGTCCTGGAGATAAGCCAAAAAATAAATCTCATTCTTTGGACCTGACTAGACGTCTAAAGAGACGGACCCCTGACCTAGATGATATAATGTGGCCAGCATTGAACCGAGACGTCCCCTCATCAACACCAGTACCAAAGAAAAAAACAACAAGCAGCTGGAGCCGATATGATTCCATCTTCCTTAACTCTTGCTGCTCTTCAGCAGGAGCCTAACAGACACCTCTCCTCCAAACATCAACAAGATCAACACAACCACCTCCTAAAGTGACCAGGAAACACAACATTTATGCCAAAAGTTGTTATTGTTGGGGATGCAGCAGTTAATGGAATCTCTTTGCAGTACGAGAACAAAGGTAATCTGCTTCCCAGATGACACAGTGTCTGATATAACAGAGAAAATACCCTCCTTGACCACTGATCAGCTGAACATTGAGAATCTCATCATACATATTCTTAAAATTGACTTTATTCATCTGAAAAGTCTGAAAATGAAGGTGTTTATCAGTGGAACAACACCATAAGCTGGACGTGGGGATGAGAATTACAGCAGACTGTTTAAGATTAATAAATAGTTTATGAAAGAATGTTCTGTCAGTTCTGTGAAATTCATTGACAATTACAAGATTTTCTGGGAGCTCTAACATCTTTTCAGACACAGTGGAGTCAGCCTACATCAAGATGGAAAAAAAACTTTGCACTGCCAATATTTTCAGTGCTGTTAAACAACAGAAAGTCATTTCTCCAAACACAGGACGGCGTAAACAATGACATCACTGTCCCGGCAAAGATTGTAGAAGGGCAAGGACAAAGCCAGCAGATGCACACTGTTCCAAAACAAACCGATAAGCGGCCGTCTCTCAGAACTCCAGCTGGAAAAGGAGCTGAGAGTGGAGGGAGTCTCTCCTCCCACCCTCCTCGGTTCTCCCGCCACCCCATCATCACTGACAGGGAACCCACAGTGCCTATCGTAGGACACGTCATCTCAAGACCAGGACAGTTCAGAGGTTTAAGCCCCTGAAATGATGTTTCCTAATTTTAGTGTAAAAATGGACCACCATGTATTGCTAGGTACTTCTCTTCTGAGTCCCGAGAAAGCATACAATACTCCAAAATAACATCCTGGGTCGGATTTCTCAGGATCACTTCCGCTCTGTCTAAAACAGGGGACCAGACATTAACGTTACACCTATGTTCCTCCAGAATGTGTCTGGCCCCTCCACAGTACGAGACAGGAGAAATGAAATCAAATGGCCTATATTAAAATCTTAAAAAAATCCCCTGTCTAAAGCAACCTCAGACTGAAGAACCGTCTACCACAAAGTCATTAAGACTGGCTCTGCTAAATTTAAGGTCATTATCAACAGAAGGACTTCTGGTTCATGACTTCATCACTGAACAAAATATTGATGTTATGTTCCTAACTGAAACATGGTTGAATGACAATAACAAATCACCTGTACTAATTGAATCAGCGCCTCCTTACCACATTTTTAAGTGAAAATAGAAAACATAAGAAGGGTGGAACTGTAAGAAAGTTTTCCTTGGAAATAGTGACTCCTTTGCATATTTGGAAATTGAGATAAAAGGCCATAAACAAAATCTGAGGAAAGAATGGTTTCTAAGTCTTGTGTGACTTCTTTAAATCCCCAAACAGACTCTTAAGCTTCTACAGTCTTCTTTCTGACTGCATTTTCAAATCACAATGCTGTTCACAAGCATTCTCAAACATTGACGATGTTGAGGAACAACATTCTATTAAGTGTAACTTATATTATTGACATTAACTGTAACCATTTTAACTGGCAACAGATGTGCATTGTCCTCATATATTTCTCCCCAGAAATTACAAATTTATTATATTTCCAGGAAGTTTTAAAGGGTATTTTGTTTCATTAATCATTTGATTTGTATGATGGTAAGAAGTGATAGTAGCTGATAACAACCTGAAGCCACTGAACAAGTATGTATCTCAAAATTGTGGGTTACTAGATTTACAACATGACATCTCTGCACTTATGCATCTAGACAATAAATCTTGAACTATAAGCTCTTGAGACATGTCGTTATACATAAGCATTCTGCTGTTTTTTTAAAATCCTCAAACCTTGGGTTTGAATGAAATAAAATCATCACACAATCCGGAGCCGACAGGCAGACTATAATAGTTATGTTGAAAGATATACATATATATAAAAAAAATAATTCAACACCACACAAAGGTGCTAAAAGTTCCTTTAATTGCAGTGATGACAGCATATGTTATGTCTTCCATCATGTTTTCTGTTATGATCTCGGCACTGATGCTGGTCTGAGTACTCACTTTACACACATGCTCTGCTCTGCACCATTTCTCATTACCTTTCACCCGATTCACCTGCACCTACCAGTACAAAACCAGCCTTCAGACCAGACATAAGTGCCAGATTATTTCGAGCCATCTGGTGAGACTTATTCCAGCGTTCTTTGTCCTGACTTCCTGATCGCCTGATTCCTGACCTGTTCTGCCTCTCCACCTCTGAGCTTGCCTGATCCCTGCATGTCCTGACTGCCCGTTTGTTCTACATAACCTCCACCCGATTCGACCGCCTGTCTGACTCCTATCTGCTCGGACAGCGTGTGTACCGGACCGGACCTGCTACCTGACATCTGAGCCTGCCTGACCCTGTTCTGATCATAAGCCTGTCTGTGTACCGAACCTGGAACTGTGTCCCGACTCCATCCTGGATTTCCCTCCGGCGCTTCATCTGACATCTGACCACCTGGCACTGAGCTTGGATCTCGTCCCAGACATCAGCTTGTGGTTTGTCCTCCTGATCATCCTGCCGGCTATCGTCTTCACGGTACTGACCCTCTGCCTGTCCTCTGACCACCGCCCGTCTGCAAGAGTTCTGCAATGGGACATCCCGAGTTGCGGCAGCAACGCTTGCCCAGCCCCCGGCCGGCCAGAACCTTCACCTGTGGTTTCCCCCGGACTGAACACAGAGCAAAGGTTAGTGACCGTAACATTTGTGACTAATCCTCACTGTCAGATAAACGTGGTCTCAAACCAGCTGTCTCTTTTCCCAGAGGTTCCTGCCATAGACGCTGACGCAACCTGCAGCAGTTTAGTCTTTAATAAACTGTTTAATATTTTACTCACTTTGTCTGGTTTGAATTCTGGGTCCTCATATTGAGTTCATAACAGTTTTCCACTTATGACATAATTTTCTCTTCCACGTGTAAAGAATCCCTCTCACTACTGAGAGTGCCTTGATGTTAGCCAGACAGCAATTTTTTCACATAGATAAACTGATTTAAATATACTTGAGTAGTTTAATTTCTTTTGTGCCATACACCATAAATGTGCCCAGCCTTCCTGGGCTTATAGGACACTCTGATCAAGACCAACATCAACACCCTCTTTCGAAGATGCCAAGTTTTTAAAATATACTGAGCTAACTGAAACAAATAATACTTAATTACTGTAGCTTATCTTCATCACTTATAAAACAAATATGAACAAACATGAAGGACTTTAGACTTATCCAGGGTGTACCCCTGTTGCCCTTTAACCAATGGAGATGGGCACCAGCCTAACCCTGCACAGATTAGCAGGAATACAAAATGGATGGATGAAGGACTTTATCAAAAAGTTAATTCCGTGAAATCGTATACAGGGGACTCTAAAACAAAAGTGCATTTCATTTTCAATTTCATTTAATGTAAAATAATGTACTATTTGCACAGTCAAAGGCTTTTTGAAAATGTACAAAACACGCAAAAGTAGCCTTTCCTTCTTGTTTTCTGGCATTAACTATTGTAGCTAAAGAGTACAGTGATATTCAATGAATCAGAATATATATGTTCCAGTGAGGCTCACTTGTCAGATTAAAAGTAGCTTTTGAAAAGAACCTTTAAGCAAGTATTAAACATACTTTTCTTGAAGCTCACATTTGTGTATTAAAATATTTGTAGTTGTGTGTTATATTAGAATATTATTCTAATCGTAAATATCATGTTTTCATTATATGCAAGCAAAAAAGTCACAGTTTTATTAATAAGGCTTTTTAACATTTTTAACTTAATATGAAGTGATTAAGGGCTCTGTCATCCCCCCCTAGTGTCTCTGGCCAAAAAAACCACACTGGCAACTTTCTGTGCGCAGACCTGGAGACGGTCTTGCGGCACTGTTCTCGTTTTCATGGTAAAACGAACAGCTTTACGACAGCTCAGTGTAAGGCCATTTGCATCTTAGCAGTCTTACAAGTCTGCTTATTACAAGCGACAGCTTGCTTGTCCCTTGTAAATTTTGTGAGCCGCAGGTTGAGGTTTATTGGGCTTGTTTTTGATTGTGGGTTCTCTAATTTGAGCAAGAAACTAAGCAACTATTTCATGAATTAAAATAGACCAGCTCCCGCTGCGCTACAGACAGCGAACCAGTGAACCAGAGTGACAGTGTGCCGTAGCTGTAAGGGTGTGGGGGGCACGCGGTGGGGAGGGAGCGATTACGACAGTGCTATTTTTAAAAGGTCCTGTTGGGGAAGAGCCAATCAAAAATTACTTAGAGGGGCGTTAAAGCATCAGTCTGTGACAAATTAATCTATATGTGTTTACCTTAGTTAATTGGGTTATTGAAACAAATTGACTTTTTGATAATGTTCTGATTTTGTTGAATATGAATATGTATACGAACAATAAAAGCTTTCTTTTGAAAACCATTGTTTTCCTCTGTCAACAAATTACAAGTTTCCAAATAACTAACCCACATGTCAGTGAGAACACAGCTTGTATACACTACCACTCAAAAGTTTAGACACACCTTTGTCCTTCATTGGCTTTTCTTTATTTCTACGACTTTCCACACTGCATATACATTTCTAAAGACATCAAAACTATGACTCAAACATAGAAAATAATTATGTATTAAACACAAAACTGTCAAATAACTCAAAACATCTTATATATTTTAGCTTTTCCAAATACTGCCCCTTAGTTTTGATCACTGCATACCGTAACTGTTGGCCTTTTCTCCATGAGCTTCACCAGGTTAGCCACCTGAAATGGTTTTCCGATTGTCTGGAAGGAGTTCACGGAGGGTGTAATAAGAATAAAAACAAACCATTAAATGAGAAAGTGAGTCTAAATTTCCAATCATTTATTTGCTTTTCAGTGAAGTTGTACAGGGAAAGGCTCAGTAAAAAAAAACAGGCTTATTAACAGACCTGTGTCCACTTTTTAGATCTACAGAATGCCATAGGATGGGTCTTTTTTAAGGTTATTCTCAGCGGGTGCAGTCTATTTCACCCGTTTTGAATCTTTAGTGATAGCTTCTTAGAGTTGATATTTGTAATATTTCATAAGGAGGCAGTAGGGTAAATAATTGATAAGAAGAAGAATCCATGGCCACTTTGAACGATTCATGTGCAGGAGCTAAACCTGCAGTGCTGGGGAAAAATGCTGATTCAGAGGAAATCTATTCGTCCACTGTATCTTAGCATGACAGTGGAGCTAAATGCTTAACATTAGCTGGGGTCGAGCAGAGGAAACATAGATGCATAAATAACCGCTGATCTGCTTGTATGAGAGGTATTTATCAGGTAGAATCGATTGCAGGTTGCAATGCAAGCTTGGCTGCACACTGAAGAGTCATGAAAATTGACTGAGCGTAAGGAGAAGCTTGTAAAGGTTCAACACACACAAGAAAATGAAAGCTGCCGAAAAGGAGTAGAAGGGCAGGAACCATCGACTCTGCAGAAGATCTCACAACATGACTCCTGTGCTTTTCAGCTTGTAAGTGGTTCTCGCTGATAGAAAGAGCTTGAAAAGTTTGCAGCTGTCAAATTTCTAGGTCGTACTGACGGTGATCAAATAATTTCTGTCAAATAAGGGGGGAAAAAAAATATTTTTTATTTGGAGCGCTTTCAACATCCCTGGCAAGGAGAATAGCAATTTTCTTAGAATTCCTGCCAGATTTTGCCTAGTACCTCATCGCAGGCGTCATTCTACTGCGTACCTGACAAGAAAAACACTTCACAAAGAAAAGGTTCGATATGCAGCCTGAGAGCGAGGGCAAGTCGATTGCTTTTGATGCTGATTTGGAAGAAGATGGAACCTCAGCTGGGCAAATTGGACCTTTTTGCAACAGCAGAGTTGCTGATATTTGAGGGCAACCTGTTGCCGTTTTCAGATCTCGATCTCAGGCTCTTCGAGCTGCTGCGGTCCCTGGAGTTTTTAGTGGAAATTTTCAATCATATTACCGTTAATAGCTTTGGTTGTATAAGTGAGAGAGGGAGAGCACATCTATCTGCTGGGTTCAAGAGGGAGAGTGGGAGAGATGATTGGAGATTTGATTCGGCTCATCTTTTACAGTGAAATAGGGACCTTCCCCCGACAGATTAAAAACATCCCTTACAGTACTTCCTGCAAGACTAAGAATGTCTAATGTCACATTTGTGACTTTCTTTCCCCCTTGACATTCAAATTAATGCATTTCAAATTGAAATTCATTTTGAAAGGCCTCTCTTCGCTACAGTCTGGGAAGTTTATTTGCAATCCATAAATGAGCTGTTGGTGTAGTGTGGAGGAAATGTTAAAATATAGAACAAATAGTTTTAAATGTGCAACCTTTTTCATTTTATATTTTCCACCTTAATTTCAAAGAAAGCTATTGGCTCATTGGGCTCATGAAGAGTAGTTTTGTACTGTTTCATCACATTTGGCAAAAGGAGGACAATCCATCAGAGGAACAGCAAACGACTGATGTTAGATGGGCTTTCCTCCTCCTACAGAACCTACAAAACAAGTCAAGGGACTTACAGAACAGTACTCACAGAAGCAGAATAGACACCCCCCTCATTCCTTGTTTTGACCTCTGTGTACAACAATCGCATCTCCCGTTACTTTCTTTAACCCCTTTCCATTCTACTCATCCTCCTAATCATATCACTCTCACCCTGATCTCTCGCTATGAGCCGTTTTACCCCACTCATCCTCCGGCATGCTTTTACTAGCTGTTTGGAGTACCAATCGTATCTCTCTGTACGAGCCATGTCAGGTGCCACGTATCCTCCTCAAAACTTTTCGGGAGGTCTGTTGGATTGCTTCCCCTCTTTACAAGCCCGGTTCATCCCACTCATCTTTCCTGTTACAGGCCCTTAAGGATGCCACTCACTCTCCTCATCCCAACATATGTCCTTTTTTATCCTATTTCTCTGATTCCCCTTCATGCAGACCTTTGAATCGTTTTAATACTGAAAGGTGCTATATAAATAAACTTGCCTTGCCTTTATGAACCTATGTATTCACTCTCCTTGGTAGTCTTATTTTCACTCTTTACGTCCCCATTTCGTCTTACCATTTCTTTCTTATCCCTCTTTATGGTTCATCCACAGAGGATCTTAATGGACTTGAGTGGGCAGGTACAGATAATAAAGATTGTGCCATGCAGTCTTTGCATTTAAGCGGACAGTAGTCCTGCTTTTTGCAGTTCATTTTCCTACAGGAACTAAAAAAACAACATTCAAACTTCTTTCTCCTGATTACTAATCATAGACTACTCATATAATGCTACGCTTCCTAATCCACCTATAACCTTATCCTGTCTGGTTTTACTTTGATGAAACCAGTGAACACAGTGGTCACTTGAATGGACATGTAAACTACAGCAATACAGGTGTGAGCAGGCATTGTTGTTATTTTTCTATATCAGCCTAGTCTTTGATCAGCCTAGATAATGCTGGAAGATGAGCGTTCGCTGATTTCATTCATTTCTGAACTGCTGGATGGCTGCCAGGATGCTAGCAGTCTCAAATATCTTTGGGCAATTTTAGTTCACACTAAAAGAAACTGCCCCACAAGTATTCTTTGAATATCCCAAACCAATGCTCGTAGTTGAAAATCACTGTCTTTAAATGATATATCTAACCTGTCACAGGATAAGATGAACAAGGTACATTATGTGACAATCTAGCAGTTGACATTTGGGCAGCAGGACTGTAGAGAAAATGTCTCGCAGGCTTTGTTTCCTTTAAGCTAATGTGCCGAAGCCTTTCTTGTCAAAGCGGCAGTGCAGATTTTGTGATATAAAGGCCTGTCTCTGGGAACGGAAGAACATGACTTTCACAGCGTAAGCCGTACATCAAACAGTTTTGGTCCTGAGTGAAAAGGTAAAAGAGAGCGGAGGCCCGGAGCTAAGCTGCTCCTCATTAAACAGACCTTCTGATGTTACGTTTTTAAATGAAACGACTTACAGCAATTAAAACGACGGCCTGTTATGTGAACACATGCCTCGTAACTAAACTTAAAAACAGAGCTTCACACCCCTTGAATTTTTTTACATTCATTTCATGTCATTTTTTTGATGGATCATCATGAAGTAGTGAATACTTGGTAAGTGGAAGAAAAACAAACACCTGAGACAAGGGGATCTTTATTCACAATTAGAACCTACTTTGTTTCAGTCCATAACATACACTCTTAATAAAATACACTGACGTTGTAAAATGTGAAATGGTTCTCTGGATGCTCGAAAAGAGCCGTCGTTTAATTTAAATTAGGTAAGTTATCTATGTATCCACAGCTGTAGGAAGAGAATTGCCTACTTATCTACATCCTGAATGTGCTATTACAGTATTTATTATTTTGTTCTTCCCCTCTACTTTCATTTACTTTTTATTTTGGATCCCTACCAAAGGCACAGGCATGCTGGGCCTTTTCCTCCCATGCATACAGACCAGTGCTTTTAAATTTTCGTATTAATTATACATCAGCTCATTCAGCTAAGCCACCAATGCTCAACATGGGGTTGGTGCTTATGCGCGTACATTTGCAGTTCCAAAAGTAAAAGCAAGCCCTCCAAGCCAATTAAGGGTTGCCACATCAGCAGTGGAAAGCAGATCTCCCAGGCCTGGTGAACAGTGTGCGGCTGATAAGCCGCAGATTCCAGGCAGGCATCCATTTCAATAAAGTGTCAGCTATGCAAAGTTATTCCTCTGTGTGTGTCTAATGAGAGCAACGAGCACATTTGGTGCATTGAAATGTCACAGTTGGAGAGCATGAGTGATTGTCTTATGAGGACTGATGATCTGTAAAATGAGGCTTTAGCCATGTGTTCGGACCTTCACATTGTGCGTAATGGAAAATCAGTGGCTGTGTTGAGCTGCAAACAATCTTGACGTGAGAACAGAAAGCAAATTAGCCACTGACAACCCAGAGGTTTTTGCTAATAGATGTAATAATTAGAAGCGGTCTTTGTCTATAAAGGTGTCTTTATCATTTAAAGGTATTCTGTGATTCTAGGAATAATTTCTTCCTCGACCTTAATAGATACTACAGATGGATTCTCATCCTGTAAACGCACAAGTACCATGATAATTCAGGCAAGGTTAACAGTTCTCTGTCAGATTATCAAAAGCTCTTGCCAGTAGAGGTCAAGCAATCCTTCCATGACCTTGCCGGATCGATCCATTGTGACCTTGACTTGCCCTTGTCTGGTTTCTACTGATCTTCTGATCTCTGGATTACGACCCTGTTTCTGTGCCCCGACCTCTGAGCTTTACCCAACGTCTTGATCTGTTTGCTGACATCTGCCTCACCATGTTTGACCTTCGCCTGTCCCTTGGATCCTGGATTATTCTTTGCTACTCTGCCTGTGTTTAAAGGCTGTTCTCCTCTCTGCCAGGTTGCTACCTGCTGTGATGTCATTCCCTATATTGACGTTGGCTGGACAGAACAACCCAACAGGATAAAATCCCCAGATCCTGAGACAGTGAGTGACTTTCCACCAGTCTTTTGGTAGTCCTCGACTCTTTTGGAGCCACTAACCTTTCCCCTCCCTTTACAGAGGTTCCCGGTCAGTCCTGCAGAGTTTTCCTGACTCCCGTGAGTTTTCTTGTAATAATAAACATGTAAAACTCTGAGCTTCCCACATCTGGCTGAAATTCCAGGTCCACAGTATGGTTCAGTACTCTACATAACAGAGTATTAGTCTGAGATGAGGTTCAGGTATGTTCTCAATCCTTTGTGTAAAAAGATGATTGAAAAAGTAGCCACATATTCAATCACATCTACTGAGCTAAAAATAAGTTTCTAAAACATTATGACAATTACTGCAAGGCATTAACTATTAGTAAGACTTCTAATTTGCAGTATCAACTGATTTCTAACCTGGAGAAGTGTGTAGAGATGGACACGCATTTGTTCTGAAAATATCCTGTACAGTCCTTCTGGTTTGACACATCTGAATGAATGCAGTGCTATTCCTGTACCTGTACATGTGTAGAAATGTTTGTGCGGCACTAAAGTGTTAACGAGCAACTATTAAAAGTGATCCTAAAAATAATGCAGAATTTGACAAAAGCCGCCTTGACATCAGTATTGAAGACAGATAACTCCTTGTAGAAGATGAAATTGAAATATATATAACATAACCAACGCTGTTTGTGGAAAGAAAATGGCCTAAATAACTTCCTTTCAGTGACATGAAACGCACTTGCACTTTTACTTTCTGCTTCATATTGTTTGTAAAAAGAAGATAGAAAATTGTGTTTGCTGATTTGTTTATCTGAAATTTTTAACATGTCAACCAGGCTGATGAAATTTTTCGACAATAGTGTCTCACCAGCGGTAAACATATCTTCACAAAATAAAATTTTCCCAAAAATCACATCCTGATATTCCACAGAGAAACATGTTCCTGTAAAGATTTGAAAATCCTTAGAGATTTTGATATTTTACAGACAAAAGGTCACATTTCTTTTTTTTTTCAGAATGAGTCCTTCAAAAACCGCTTCATTAAAAGGTTGATCACTTAAGTCACCACTTATCCTTTACATGATAAAATTATTTCTAATCATAAAATGTTAAGCCATGATTTAATATCACGCAGACAAATGTAATAATCACAGAAAGGATTGGTCACTATAGATTTGTTTAGATGTGGAAAATGCAGATAAATGTCATTATCTAAGTTACAATACACTAATTGTGCTTCAATTACTTTAGTTTCATAATATTTGGAAGGACATTTTGAAAATTGTCTTTTGATACCATAATTGTTTAATAGAATTACTTACAACTTCAGATTTCACTATATTCTACATAAGTCTACATTAGTGAGCAGGAGATGATAGCAGATCATGTTAAAGTCTGTTTTCACCATTAAAACTGAAAATGAATTAGTTTTTCTCAAGATATTACTAGTCTTAGGTGAAAAACAGCTCCTTACAATGTCATTCATTTGAGTTTCTAAATGTGACCTTGATGCCTTCAAACAGATAATTGACTCAGTCCTTCCCTCACTAATACCAGAGATATTCATTGAAAAATGTCAACATCAGACAAAGTCATGTTATGTGTGGGATTTGTCTGACTCATATGCAAATATCACCAGCAAGACTCAGAGAAACCAGTTTAAAAATATTTATTATAGAGCAGAACGGTTGAGAGTAGGCAGGCAGGAGGATGATGACCGTGGAGATGTGGAATCCAGAAGGTACTGGTAATGAAGGTTCTTAGAGGAAATCCTTGAAGGCCTCTTAGACATCGGCTAAGACGGTAAATATCAATTCAATTGAATTCAATTCAATTTTATTTATATAGCGCCAAATCATGAAACATGTCATCTCAAGGCACTTTACAAAATCAAGTTCAATCATATTATATCAGCAGTATTTGTTGGATCACAGGTAAGCATCCGACTTGGAAATATCTAACTAGAATGTCCTCAGAAGGCTCTCAGGAGGCTTGATTCTACCAACACATCTGTGGAATCATCAGGCGTCTAATGGTTGTAACGCTGCAGATGATTGGCAGTGGCCCACAGGTGTGCTACCTGCTGCAGGTCCACCACGCCTTCCAGCCAAGATCCTCAAAAGCTGAGATTGCTCACACAGCCCCACAGAAAAACATACACTGCGATCATGACACAAAGACGAACTGAGTAAAACAAAGACCTGTTTTCAAATGATTTTGTGTTTTTAGCAAATAGCTATTCAAGCTAACCTGGCCCAATGTAAAAGTAATTGCTCTATTTTTAAACCTTCCCTGGCTGACAAAAATCATTCAAAGAGTGCATCAACGACTCACCAAAGAGATCACTCATAACATCCAAAGCCCTGCAGGCCTCATTTGCCTCAGTTAAGGTCAGTGACTATGATTCAGCACTAGGGAAAAGACTGTGTAAATATGGCATCCATGAAGAGTTTTAAGGCCAAAACCACTACTGACCAAAAACAACACAAAGGCTCACATTTTCCAAAATAAAAAACTCAATGATGTCCAAGACTTGTAGGAAAATGATTCTCTAATATGAGGAAAACAAAAGGGGAACATTTACAGATGTGTGCATCCTGTTAAATGGGGTATAAAACTGACACTGCATGATAGAAACAGAACCTCATGCCAATAGTCAAATGTGTGGTGGTAGTGTGATCATCTGTGGCTGCTTGGCTGCTTCAGGACCTGCAGACCTGGTGAAAATTATTGGAAACATGAACTCTGCTTTCTTGCAGAGCATTTTAGTATATCACCATAAATTTGTGACCCTAAATTAAGGTGCACTTGGCTTAAAAAGCAGGAAAGTGATCTAAACCACACCGGAATGCCCACTTTTAATTGTCTTAAAAAAAGAGGTGTTTTTTGGATTAGCTCAGAGAAAGTCTGTATCTAAATGGGAGTGATATACTGTGGCTTCACCTTCACCAGGCTTTGCATGAAAAGTCTACTGCACGACCAAAATTAGACAATTCTGCAAATTATAATGGGTCAAAGTTCCTCCTACCAAACTCATTGGTAGTAACCATCATATATTCAGATTAAGGGGCAATTCATTTTTCATATAGGATAATATTGCTTTGGACAGCTGTTGCCCTCTAAAAATCAAACTAATCATTTAAATATACATTTTGTATTTACTCAGGTTACTTTTGTTTTTGATAAAAAGTCTAAAGAAGAATAAAATTGTCTGGTTGCAACTACTTTACGGTACATAACGGTGTACAGCGGTTAGCACTCTTGATTCACAACAAGAAGGGTTCAAGTCCCGTGCTTGGCAGAAGCCTTTCTGTGTGGAGATTACATGTTTTCCCTGTGTCTGCTCTGGTTTCTCCTACCACTAAAGACATGCTGATAAGGTCGGCCATTAGTGGCGGTGCGCTCAGGCTATCCCTCCATCTGATCTATGAAATTTTGTTGTATGTACCTTCAATTCAATTCAATTCAATTCAATTTTATTTATATAGCGCCAAATCATGAAACATGTCATCTCAAGGCACTTTACAAAGTCAAGTTCAATCATATTTATACAGATTGGGTCAGATTATACAGATTGGTCAAAAATGTCCTATATAAGGAAACCAGTTGATTGCATCAAAGTCCCGACAAGCAGCATTCACTCCTGGGGAACCGTAGAGCCACAGGAAGACTCATCTGCATTGTACATGGCTTTGCTGCAATCCCTCATACTGAGCAAGCATGAAGCGACAGTGGGAAGAAAAACCACCCATTAACGGGAAAAAAAAAACCTCCGGCAGAACCGGGCTCAGTATGAACGGTCATCTGCCTCGACCGACTGGGGTTACAGAAGACAGAGCAGAGACACAACAAGAGAAACAAAAAAGCACAGAAGCACACATTGATCTAGTAATCTGTTCTACATTAGATGGTAGTAGCGGGTGATCCGTCTTCTCTGGATGATGTCACAGTTAACAGAACGCCAGACCAGGTGTACCTACTATGAAGAGAAAAGAGAGAGAACAGAAAGTTAAAGCAGAAATGACAACACATAATGCATAATTGAAGAACAGTAGAACTCAATATAGTGAGAAATTAGGTCCTGATATACTCCAGTAACCTAAGCCTATAGCAGTAAAACTATAAAGGTAGCTGAGAGTAACATGAGTCACTAGTTATAATTTTTGTCAAAAAGAAAAGTTTTAAGCCTAGTCTTAAAAGTAGACAGGGTGTCTGCCTCACGGACCAAAACTGGGAGTTGGTTCCACAGGAGAGGAGCCTGATAGCTAAAGGATCTGCCTCCCATTCTACTTTTAGAGACTCTAGGAACCACCAGCAGACCTGCGGTCTGAGAGCGAAGTGCTCTGTTAGGAACATACGGGGTAATCAGAGCTCTCATATATGATGGAGTTTGATTATGAAGGGCTTTATATGTTAGAAGGAGAATTTTAAATTCTATTCTTGATTTAACAGGAAGCCAATGAAGGGAAGCTAAAATTGGAGAAATATGATCCCTCTTGTTGATTTTCATCAGAACTCTTGCTGCAGCATTTTGGATCAGCTGAAGGCTTTGAACTGCATTTTGTGGAATTCCTGATAGTAAAGAATTACAATAGTCCAGCCTTGAAGTAACAAATGCATGGACCAGTTTTTCAGCATCACTCCTGGACAGAATGTTTCTAATTTTGGCGATATTCCGGAGGTGAAAAAAGGAAACTCTGGAAACCTGTTTAATATGGGATTTAAATGACATGTCTTGGTCAAAAATAACACCAAGATTTTTTACTTTATTACCAGAGGCCAGGTTAATGCCACCCAGATTAAGTGATTGGTTAAGAAGTTTATTTTTTGAGGACTCTGGCCCAAAGATTAAAACTTCGGTCTTGTCAGAATTTAGATGCAGGAAATTTAAAGTCATCCAGCTTTTGATGTCATCAAGACATGACTGCAGTCGAAGTAATTGATTGGATTCATCAGGATTTATGGATAAATATAGCTGAGTATCATCAGCATAACAGTGGAAATTAATCCCATGCTGTCTGATAATTTTGCCAATCGGAAGCATATATATAGTAAAGAGAATTGGTCCAAGGACTGAACCCTGTGGTACTCCACAGGTGACCCTAGAGTTTGAGGAAGATTTATTATTAACATGAACAAATTGGAATCTGTCTGACAGATAAGATTTAAACCAGCCTAATGCTTTCCCCTTAATCCCTACAGTATGTTCAAGTCTTTGTAGGAGAATATTGTGATCAACTGTATCAAACGCAGCACTGAGATCTAACAGGACAAGTATAGACACAAGTCCATTATCTGAGGCCATGAGAATATCATTAGTGACCTTCACCAGAGCTGTTTCAGTGCTATGATGAGCTCTGAAGCCTGACTGAAACTCCTCAAGTACGTCATTACTTTGTAAATGTTCACAAAGTTGATTAGCAACTACTTTCTCAAGAATTTTAGATAAGAAAAGAAGATTAGATATAGGTCTGTAATTTACTAACTCGTCTTGATCAAGAGAAGGTTTCTTAAGTAAAGGTTTAATAACAGCTACTTTCAAAACCTGTGGTACATATCCATTTACTAAGGATAGATTAATCATGTCTAAAATAGTGCCACTGATCAAAGGGAATATGTCCTTAAACAACTTGGTTGGGATTGGGTCTAACATACAGGTAGAAGGTTTAGATGAAGCTAAAATTTTAGATAGCTCAGAAAGCTCTACTGCTTCTAAACAGTTCAAACACTGCGCAGATTCTAAAGATTCCTCCAATGCTGCCTCACTTACTGAGGATGAGGTAATCATGTTTGGGAGGATGCCAATTATTTTATTTTTAACGGCATCAATTTTATTTATGAAGAATCCCATAAAATCATTACTACTGAGAGCTAAGGGAATGGATGGATCAACAGAGCTGTGGCTCTGGGTAAGTTTGGCAACTGTACTAAAGAGAAATCTAGGATTATTTTTATTCTCTTCAATTAGTGATGAAAAATATGCTGCTTTAACTCTGCGGAGGGTCTTGTTATACAACAATAGTCTGTCCCTCCAGATTAAGTAGGATTCCTCTTGGTGTGTAGAGCGCCATTTTCTCTCCAATTTCCTAACATTGTGCTTCAAGGAACGCAGCTCTGAATTAAACCAAGGAGCCAGCTTCCTGTGAATAATCACCTTCTTTTTCAAGGGAGCTACATTGTCTAATGCAGAACGCAATGAGGAAGTCACATTGTTAGCAAAGGTATCGATTTGTGAATGGGAAGAAACAGCAATGCTGCCATCTACAGGGCATTTCTGCAATACTGAGGATATTAAGAAGGGGACAGACTCTTTAAGTTTTGATACAGCATTATCCGATAAAAATCTACTATAATGGAACCCTCTTTTGGGGGTGGAGAATTCAGTTAGATTAAACTCAAATGTTATTAAAAAATGATCAGACAGGACAGGGTTGTGAGGAAATACTGTTAATTCTTCACAATCAATGCCATATGTCAGAACAAGGTCTAAAGTATGGAGCCGAGAGTGCGTCGGTTCATGCACATTTTGAGCAAAACCAATTGAATCTAGGATAGTTTTAAAGGCTACACTAAGGTTATCACATTTAGTGTCAACATGGATGTTAAAATCACCCACTATAATAACCTTATCAGTATTTAACACCAAATCAGATAAGAAATCTGACAACTCATCCAAAAGTGTAAGGGCCTGGTGGACGATACAAAACAACAAACAGAAGAGGTTTTATTGCTTTGCAGTTTGGATGAGGGAAACTGAGGGTTAAATGTTCAAAAGAACTGTAATTATTAGTTGGCCTGGGACTAATTAATAAATCAGACTGAAAGATAGTTGCCACTCCTCCTCCTCTTCCCACAGATCTGGGAATGTGGAAATTTGAATAACTGGAGGGGGTTGACTCATTTATACTAACGTAGTCCTCTTGTAGCCAGGTTTCTGTTAGACAAAACAAATCAATCTGATTATCAGAAATTAATTCATTAACTAACAAAGTCTTTGGAGGGAGAGACCTTATATTTAATAGACCACATTTTATTATTTTATTTTTAGGTTCAAGGTGAACCATATTGATTTTTATTAGGTTTTTAAGATTTGTTCCTTTTAGATCAGTTTTTGATCTGTTAAGTTTTGGCCGTGGGAAAGACACCGTCTCAATAGGATAATGGGTGGGTAACAGTACAGAAGCTGCAGAGAGGTGTGTTAAACTACGGCTCTGCTTCCTGGTCTGGACCCTGGGTTGTCAGCATTTAGGAGGACTAATAAATCCGGCCAGATTTCTAGAAAGAAGAGCTGCACCATCCAAAGTAGGATGGATGCCGTCTCTCCGGATCAGACCAGGTTTTCCCCAGAAAGTTCTCCAGTTATCAATGTAGCCCACGTCGTTTTCTGGACACCACCTAGACAACCAGCGGTTGAATGATGACATGCGGCTAAACATGTCATCACTGGTCAGATCAGGCAGGGGACCAGAGAAAATTACAGAGTCCGACATAGTTTTAGCAAACTCACAAACCGAAGCAACACCAACTTTGGTGACCTCTGATCGGCGTGACCGGGTGTCATTACCGCCAGCGTGAATAACAATTTTGCGGTATTTACGCTTATCCTTAGCCAGTAGTTTTAGGTAGGATTCTATGTCGCCTGTTCTGGCCCCTGGTAGGCATTTAACTATGGTCCCTGGTTTCTTTAGTGCCACATTTCTTATTATGGAGCTGCCAATAATTAAGGTCGGCTCCTCGGCGAGATTGTCGCTCAGAGGGGAAAATTTATTAGAAACGCAGATGGGTTGGTGGTGATCTGGGGTCTGTAATCTAGAGCTATGCTTCCTACGAACTGTCACCCAGCCAGCCTGGTTACCAGGCTGCTCGGGTGCTACTGCTTTAGGTTCGCTACTTGAAGTTACTCTATGCGGCTCCGCGCTAGCAAAAGAGCGGCTATCAGCTGGTTTTTCAACAGCACGGAGCCGGGTCTCCAATTCTGACACCCTCGCCTCCAAAGCTACAAAAACACTACATTTATTACATGTACCATCATCACTAAAGGAGGCAGAGGAATAACTGAACATCTGACACAGAGAGCAGCAGATAGGAGACTTAGTCAGGGACGGAGAAGCCATTATGAGGCTAAGGCTTGGCTAGCGCTAGGCTAACGCTAGGCTAAAGCTAGGCTAACGCCCTATGGGTCTTTTGCACGTGACGTCACGCCCTGTGCATTGTGGGTAATTAGCGCCATATTGGGGGGTTACCGAGCGAGAAATTCGAGCTGCTATTCAAACGTCCCGAGGAGATTTACCCTTTCTTTTGTGAATAAAATGGCTCGTTCTTGTTGTGTTAAAGCCTGTAGGAGTACTACTTCGGGTAAAAAAGGACGTTCTGGCATGAAATTTTTCAGGTTTCCTGCCTGGAGAAAAGATCGTGGCTTACAAATAGAGGACATTAGCCGGAGACGCAGGATAGCCTGGGTTGCAGCTGTCCGACGGAAAGATATCACATTCAATCACATATCTCCGAATATGCGTGTTTGCTCTTTGCATTTTCATAAAAGTAAGTAGATTATCTATCCTATGCTTTATTTGTTTTTCTAGTTTGTGAAGCTGCAGTTAGTAATCTGTTGGATATGTGTGTTATATGTGGCATGATGCTATTGTTGTTTGTCTTGTTGCCGATGCATGAATTTTTTCTAAATAGGGTCTAAATCAGGCCTAGATCAAAATTAAATCTGGTCTAAATCAGAACTAAACAGGGAAAAACAAGAACTAAAGACTAAACCAGGACAAAGACAGAACCAATAAAAGTCTGTCTTTCAACTTATTATAACATATAAAACTTACAGAAATCTTGGCATAACAGTTTGTATTTATTATCTCAATATGTAATTGCAGGTCAACCTGCTTATGAGATGATGGAAACTGATCCAGACTGGGCTCCATCCCTACGTCTTGGTCATACTGATCTCCAACCAACTGACAGTGCGCGCTCTGCAAGACGAGGTAAACGCCAGCAGCTGAGGAACAGTATGCTGCAGGAGGCAGAGAGAGTGGTCCAGCAGAATGGAGAAGTCTGTGGTCAACACATCCCGGTGGACACTGAGCTGTCTGCAGTTACTGTGCAGGAAGATGCCATTACAGACAAGACTGGTGATACGCAACAGCAAGATGAACAACTGAATGGCATCCCTGAATGTGGCACATGCATCCTCAAAAGTGCAGAAATAAATCGACTTTTGGAAGAAAATCGAAATCTGAGGCACCAACTTGAGAGAGTTAAATTCAGTGATACTTTTTTTTCAGATGATGACAATGATAAAGTTAGGCACTATACAGGACTGCCAAATAAACAAACATTCATGGAAATTGTGTCGATTTTGGTGCCTGCCACTTCAGACAATAAGAAACTACTCACACCATTTCAAATGCTTCTTCTAACATGTATGCGGCTTCGACTAGATGTTTCTGTTTATCTTCTTGCTAATATGTTTTTTGTGTCTCCTAGTACTGTGTACAGAGCTTTTAGCGACACTATCTCACAATTGTATACATTTCTAAAAAATGCCATTATATGGCCCGACAGAGACACTTTACGCAAAGTTATGCCACATCAATTTGTGCAGTCGTTTGGCAATCGAGTTGCTGTCATTATTGACTGCTTCGAAATTTTCACAGAGAGACCTTCCAATGTCAAAGCATGTGCCCAAATGTTTTCAAGTTACAAGCACAATCACACCATGAAGTACCTGATAGGCATTACACCCAAGGGAGCCATCTGTTTTTTGTCAAAGGGATGGGGGGGGCGTACAAGTGACAAACATATTACCCTGAATAGTGGGTTTCTATACTATACACATGTATATATATATATATATACACATATATATATATATATATATATACACATACATATATATATATATATATATATATATATATATATATATATATATATATATATATATATATATATATATATATATATATATATATTTATATAATATTTATAATGTACACAAATAGGATAAAAACAGGGTTTAGCCAAGTAAAGCCATCTTTATTAAGCAAAATAAGATAGTAAATTACATTTTATTGGTACATGAAGAACAGAACCATGTCTCTTCTTGTGCAGGTGTAAGCTGCAGACCCACACAACTTAGATGGAACCAAACAATTTTACAGTTGTCATTGTCACAGGCGACCATATTGTCTTTGCTCTCTGGACAACGACAAGTACACCATAACTTTTCAACACTTTTTCGCTTACATTTTTTCTGTGTGTGTCTGATGTTTGTGGTGTTTTGTTATTACAAGCTAAAAGGGGAATCTCATTTAGTGCAGGACTGTTTAATGTCTTGGTGAAATGGCAGCTTACAAGCTCAGGGAGACTCACACATACAAAGAATTGTTTTGCCTTCTCAAGGATAGCTGTCCAAAGCTCCAGGTCTGGTGCAACTCGTATCACAGCCAGGTCTTTTTTTGTCCACATAACAAAATCACAGTATTCAGTCTCGGTAACAAAAATCTGAGTTTGCACCTGTTTATAATAGGGGTGCTCTGGCTTCAAACGCATCTCCCCTTCATGTAATTCCAAACAGAAGTTCCTGTCAGAGCTATTGCAAGCCTCAATCACCGTTAGGTCACGGTACTTATATGAGCATTTAATTTCAATACATCCTCGGCCACAACAGATGCAATGTACAAGGCCGTCAGGTGATGCTCCTACCTCTGGAAACTTTGGGTTCACAAAAAAACCACACTGTGTCACCTCAAAACCAACGTGATCTCTGTTAGACTGTAGTCTGTACATTTCCCTGGCACCGTCCTCATTTTGTCTCCCCCATGCAATAGCACTAGAGCTGTTTGTTTCATTTGTAGGATAGCACACAGCATTAATAACAGACTGTGAAGGTTTGTCCAGATTTGCTACATAAACTGAATGCATGTTAGATGCTGTTACCCTCCCAGCACGATAGTGATGCCATGTTAAAGATTTGTTTTGCTTTCTTGTATTACATTCTATGTATTCAGCTTGCTTGTTTGAAAGTGAGGTCCTACTAACAAGTGATTCGCAGTGCTTGCGCAAAACAGATATATCCTTGCCATCCATTGTCGCATCACGTAGAGAGTGAAGGGTACGTGGCACAGTTAATGGTTGGACCTGGTCAATAAATGCTTCACAATATTCAGGCAAACATGATAGCACAGCAGCTTGTGGTGATGCCTTGTGAATTGCCCTAAAAAAGGAGTCCAACTGCTCATTTGACACAGTACTAGTTGTCTTTGTGCGTTTTGTCCTGATGCCAGGTGCAGCTACAGTCCCTCCTTCCAGGAGTCTGTTCAGAGTCTTTCTTTTTGCCTTTGAACTTGTGAAATCAATTTTATATCCAGGCTCTGGTACCACTTTAGAAAGATTACCTGGAATCATCCAGTATGCTGGTCTGCCAGTCACTGTCACTGTCTCTCTGCATCTGACAATTACCTCCAACTTAAACAGCATAGCAGCAACATGTGTACAAGATTCTCCTATGCCCGCCATACAGGTGCAGTGAGCAGAGGATATAGCCCCAGATGACTCGATGATGGCCCAGGGATTGAGTGGCGCTTCTCGCAGGCGTTGGGAGTGCATCACCTACAATAAAACATACAAAAAGAAAGTGCAAAGTACTTAGAATATTGCTTGAATTTTTGCATAAAACTAAAGTACCGTGTTACTCACTTAGATAGGGTGACCTGATGTTTTTTACAAACTTTGTCCCAGTTGTCCCCATTTTTTTTTACCAAAACCAAAAAAAAAAAACACACCTATATATTTCCTATGAACCTTAATATTCCAGGGGTCACAAGAATAAATTTATTTACCATGTAAAAGAGTTTTATGTACTTTGAGTTTAATCATTTTGGAAGCTTTTTGCCGCTTGATAGGTTCGAATGCACCATAATTTACACTTAGATAAAGCTGTGAAGTGAAGACTTGTACAAGTTTGACTAACATCTTACCTTTGCGGTGACCACAGTATTAGTGCATCCTTTTGGTTGAAATGAGTATAAATCTTGCACCCAACCGTTAGTAAACAGTCCATGAGCTTCCAGAGATTTGTAGTTTCGGAATTCTTCAAGTGTATATGCACTAACACCATTAACAAGATAAAAAATGATGTCCATATTTGTAGTTGGTGGAAATAGCGAGGGATCGGCTGTCCATGCTTTAGCTGCTAGCTCATATGGATCTATATTGCTAATTGAGGTTAGCTTAGCTAAATACCGGTCTCTGGCGTCCTTATTGAGTTTATCTCTGTAAGGCTTCTTTTCGTTTTTATTGTGGATGTCCATATTGCTGAAGTTATTTAGCTGACGTCGCGGCTTTACTGTCAATCCTTGAACTCAAATGAACTTCGTTGCGATTAGGCAGGTTACCCCCCAAAATGGCGCCTCCTAGTGTCGAAGTCACGTGTCTGCAAAAGACCTATTATCACGCCAAAGAACAAACCGTGTGAAACACGAGGAGTTCCCAAGCGTGATGAGCAGCCACAGACAATGTTTTAAAAGTGCTTATGTTTGGAAACAGATGTTACAGCAAAGAGGTTTAAAGATAAAAAGCGAGAGAGCCTGGAGCAAAGCTCCGTCGTTCACACAGCAACAACAGGAAGTGATACAATACGCCTTACCGCAAACAGGAAGTCCGCCTGTCATGTGTCATGTAGGGACTGTCCCCGGACCCCGGACTTCTATGTATAGTGACAAATAAAGCACCTCAACCTTATTGTAGAAGGTTGTGGTGAAGTCTAGTAATTGTGTGACGTATCTGTGTCATCAAATAAAGGCAGCCTTTGACATACCATGATGCAAAAAACTGATTCTTGCATCTCACAAGTAGACCAAAAAGGCTTTTTTGTCTAGTAAAAATTAAACATGTTTTTTTCTAAAAGTAAGTGAAAATGGATTAATTTCTGTTGGACATCTGAATGGATTGATTGGATCACAACTTTCACCCGCTGACTGCTAGAGACACCCCAGCACTTCTTTATCCATTATACACTATTGGAAAATTAATATGAAATAAATCCTTTGGAATTATACATATACATATATATATATATATATATATATATATATATATATATATATATATATATATATATATATATATATATATAATATATATATATATATATACACACACACACACACACAACAATATGGGATTCAATACACAATTCTCAACAATAATACTAACTGTGCATATTTAAGCACACTGGTTTTATTCCATATTCCACACATTTGAGTGCTGAATTAAAATTAAAATAGAAATTCTTCTCACGTTCTAACACCATCATCCACATTTTCTTTCTGGCAGAGATACTTAGTTGAAATTATAATTTCAAGGAAATAGACTCATTATACTGAAAGTGCTAGTGATAGTCTCATATCATATGGTGAAACTAAATGTGGCCTCATAATGAGTGTGGAGGGGCTGTTAGAAATGGACTCCTGACCGCTGCCAGGCTCTCTGAGGCCAGCTCTCTAAGGAAGAACCTTTTGGTCATTTGATTCACAGGGGTCTCAAGAGGATGGTCGCTTCCTGCTAGTTCCAAAGAGGCTCTCTTCAAAAACCAAAGAATCATATGCCAACTAAATAATTATATTTTAGGAATCAGTAGTAATTTAAATAAGCTTAGGAAGCTTGCTTTTTCCTGTAGGAATACTTTTGATACTTCATTGCTCATAGTCAAGCGTAAAACCGTGACTTACCTTGGAAAATGTAGCTTTGCCAATATACTTTCTGGATATGCCTTACCTCATTGCTGTCGTACTTCTCTTGGATTTCAGGTTCTGGTCATCACCAAGGCTTAGTGCGGCCTGATTTGTGGTTGCCATTGGAAAGAATGTAGAAAACAAAAAGCAGACTCTGAGCACTTAAGCAGGTGAAAAATGATTGTAAGACAGCAAAACAGAGCGTTTAGAGCACTAAATTATATATTTATCAACACATTCCCTGGGAGCTCGCCTAAACACGTCCTACATGCTCCTCCTATCTCCGCTCAACAACTTTCTAATAATAACACGGAGAGGTATCCGCGTTTATGTTTTTAACAAAACTTTGTTAAACACTTCTAAAAGCAATTACATTCACCATCACGTCCGCAAACAGTGCACTGCTCTGTGACGTCTCCTTCTGTTATCCATGCGGGTCGCTTTGTGATCTTGAACCATTCAGACAGAAGTCTGATGGCGGTTGCGTTTTAATAGTAATATGAACAGCCACCTCAGAACATGAGATTTCAGAAAAGAATTGGAATTGAGCACCAAGACCTGCAGTGTGAACATAGCTTAAGGCCACTGTATATGGGTTATGCTCACTAACCCTGCGACATCGGAGCATGCCACATCTTTTTTCTTTTTTAATTATTCCTTTTTCAATTGTTACATGTTACTATTGAGCATCATCTAGACTAATGTCTGGTTTTGTTTCCCAAACCTGTGAATCTGATCCACTGTGATGGAAACCAACCAGTTCAACTGAAATACAACGAGAAAAAACTGTGTCACCATCAAAAGTATATCTGAACGTTGACATTAATGTGAAGCAGGATTTGAATTTCATCTTCTCGGTCTTTCATGTTTTCATACAAACAGTGACTTAATGAACAAATTCCAATGCACTGCAGAGCATTGAGATTCAAAAAGCAAGTCTAAGCCATCTGGATTTTCAGCTATGAATATTGTTGTCTGATTTAATATTTGTAGCATGGTGTATCATGTGGACTAATTCAACAAATGAATTGAAACTCATTATAGTTTGGAAATACTGGTTGCCGTAGATAATAGTATTTCCTGTATTTCTAATTTGGGGCCCATCACAACTAAATAGCTGCATAATATGATTCCGTCTGACGTGGTTTATAGCTCATCTTATGTACTAATTAAAAAAAATCCTTTGTCAAAGTTGGCAGAAAACCAGCCTTGTGTAATTTGAAGTAGTAGACAATTCCAGGCAGCTATTAATTTGATCTTTTCTCAACAAACAACTTTTGATTTCCACCGAGAGAAGGGTGATGAGGCATGAGAGAGCCACTCGGAGGCACCGACCTGCTGTTTTTTGCTCTCAAGCGTTTGTTGTGGGGATATTCACAGGAAGACATAGACAAAAGAAGCTATGTGACGAGACACACACACACACAGGCGACGTAGATGTCACCCACATTCTATTAGAAAGAGTCTACATAGAGAGCGTATCACTGTTTTGTTTTCACCAAACAGAATGAAAAATGAGCAGTGCTTTTATCAGAAAGCCGGCTCACCTGCTGCACAATGGAGCTGCTTTTGTTTGATTTCCTCTTCCGAGGCGTTGTAGGGAGGTTATACAGGCACATGGAGACCACACACACTACGGAGCCTAATTTTGACTTGTTTTAAGGACATTACATAAAAGTTGGATCCATCCATAGTGTGTTTTTCCACTTTAATTCAGAGTGTGGCTCCAAATCCAGACATCCATGGGTTAATAAATGTGATTTCCATTGATGTTTCATGTGATTTTGTTGTCACCACATTCAATTATGTAGAGAACAAAGTATTTATTAAAAATATTTCATTCATTCAGATCTAGGATGTGCTATTTTAGTGTTCCCCTTATTTATTTTTTGAGAAGTATACTTGGAATTGATGAATAAATTGTACTCTTAGAAACATTTTATTTTAAACCTAAAAAGAACATCTACTTACACAACTCACTCTATCAGAGCTTAATGTCTAGTTGCCAGCAGGCCCAACTCATAGTGTTGCTTATTTAGTTGTTGGAAGAAATAGAAATGGCTGAAAAGCTCTTTTAAGGAGCCAATAGATGACAAGTCCTTATAAAATCCACACACAAAAGCCTTTACCAGGAATTTTCAATCTTGGTGATAAAAAGAAAGTTCTTTCAAAAGCACTGGAGCATCTATCAAAAATGACAGAAACATTTTTTTTTTCAAACACCTTTCAAAACGTATGTGGCTCTTACCAAATGAATTGTTGGAAGATTTTTACATTTTTCCAGCGTTATTCAAATGAAACACATTAATGTAGATTTGATACCATACATTTACATTTGCATAACGTATTTTGTAATTTTACTAAATCTGCACAGATATCATCTATTTCTTTCATTGCAGCACAAGTTTGGCAGTCAAGCAGTTTTTCAGGAAACTACATTCACTGACAAAAACAGTTCCACACTATGTTAAGTGTCTAGAATTGGTCCAATTTGGGTGTAATCTAGTACTTATGCAGGCAAGGAATGGGTATCTAATTTAATTTGCAATGAGATGAAACAAGCCAATTATATCTAAATTGAACTATTCTTTGTGGGTGTTTAACTCTCACATAAATGTTTTGTTCATGAGCAAAGTCCATCAGGGCAAGCCAATAAAAACAATACCATTGTACATAATGCAACTTGCAGACACAAAAAGATAAGATAAAAAACTTAAACTGTTAAATATTTAACCAATTGTGTAAATGATAACTGTAAGCTTTTGACTTTGTTTTGTTTGTATCTGTTGTAATTTTTTGGACAGTTGAAAGATTTTTGTTCAATGGAAAGATTCAACACAAATATTGAAATGCAGCGCTGTAATTTATCTTTACTTGAACAAAGTAGGGCGGTGAGTTGATGTGGACCCTCTATAGACAGGCATGAAAGACGGGGGTGGGGGGGGGGGGTGTTATTGGAGGTTATGCAAAGTAATTCAAGAGAACAGCTTTTGTTAACACCTACCTGGCTGAATGTGATTCTAAATAATTTTGAGGCCTATATTCTCACTGATATTATTTGCAGAGTACCAAAATTCAAATGGTCATATCTTCTTCATTTCTTTGTTGATTTCCACAAGTTTGACATCATTGGAAATCTCGGAGTCCACTCTTTCAGTGGAGTCTGCAAATAACTCAAAATGGCCCCAGGAAGACTTGTTCCTGGTATTGCTATGGCCTGTCACATTTCTTGACATAAATCAGTAAGAGTTCTTTGGCGTTCGGACCCCGGCATAAGACGTGAAAGCTGCAGATGGCTATGAGCTTAGGTGCTCAATTTCAAGATTAGTGAAGTACCCCTGGGTACACTGGTGGTGGAGCCAGGAGGAGCCTGAGAGTATGGAGGACAAGACGGGGTGGAGGAGGATAGAAGCTCACCTGGAGAGCAGGAAAATCCATGGATGTGTGGCTTTATAAGCAAAGCTTTACAGCGTGATTGGCTGTGGTCGGAAGAAGACTTGATGCAGATAGGCTGGATTACAGGCACATGACGAGACACATGGGGAACAGGTGAGATTTTCAGTCTGAATTTATGTCTCAACTCCATTTCTCACTTTAACAATCACTGTCTGTGTCTCACTGGTGTGTTCTTGGTTAAAACAAGCTGGGTAGAGTTGCCATATATTTTACTCAGGTAAGAGTAGCAATACTTTTTAATATCAGTGCAAATGAACAAATGAAACCAAATTAAACTGAAACATGTTAAGGGGCAAAATTGAGTCAATACTACTTGTCCCTCTGTGGACCAACGTGTTTCAGTGAGACAGGGTTGAAGTATGAGTTTCAGAGTATTTTAAACTGAAATCTAAAGAAAGAAAGAAAAAAACACAGGTTGAAGTGTTTAGCTTTCCCCCCTCAAAACTCCACCCAGAAATTCTGGGTGAAAAAAGAAGTTCTTTTTAGGTCTATATTGGGTATATTTCTAGCCTTAAAATCAGATTTAAGCTGATAAATACGGTCTGAAACACAGGGGGATCACAATGGATCCAGAAAATCATAGCCTGGTTCCTCAGAAAGGGTTATGATTAGTTTTTATTGTGTAAATAAGACTTGTTCTATGATATGTTTAAAGCTTGATATCCATTTTTTTCCCTATATACCAGAGAGTAATTAAAAAACATTATTTTCCATCCACCTTACATTTATGCAAAAATAATTAAAACACATTATATTATAGTCTAATGTAAAAACTTGAAAAAAAGCTGAAAGTATTAATACTTTTAAAGCCACTGTATACCACTACTGCTGTAATTTATGATATACTGAGTAATTATTATATTATTACATTTTATCCTAATTTTGTATTGTGATTTAGAGCTAAGAAGCTAAGAAATGCTGGAAAATTACAACACCATGTGTTCTTGAATGAGTATACCTAAAAATTACATCGTTTTCTTTTCTCTGGGCAATTTCTTCCTCTCCCCAGGGAAAGTCAAGCAAATAAAATGTAAAAAAAAAAAAGAAGGAAAGGGGGGTTTGGGAGAGACTGTGTTCAATGGACTCAGTACACAGGAACTGCAGGAAATGAAAGGCTCCATCTGTTATTGTCTTTCACTTGTATTGTTCCACACCTGCAAAGTCAGGATGCCCCTGGTGAGCCCCTCCTGTTCCTCGCTCTGAACCTTGGAACAGGATATTCACTTCAGCTGCTGTTTCTGGCTCATTGTCTTAGCATTCATTGTTGTTGTTGTCTTCATGCTAATGCAATGATTCCAACTGGGAAGTGAGAAGGATTTGAGAAACTGATTTGGACACACTAGGGGGAGGTGAGAGCAACCTGCTGACGGTGCCCTGTTCCAAGATAAATCATGGTCCAATGTGAAAATTTAATTCATTAAGACAAACCCAGGCCTGGTAACTGCCAAACCTGGACAATGTAGAAATACTCTAAATAGAACTGGTTTACTGACTTAAGTAGGCTAAAACATTTTACAAACCAGTGTATTAAATGGATGTTTATCAATTTAGAAAGGAATATAAGTAATCTTCTAAGAATTTGGGACTCCACCGTCCCACAGTGAGAGCATTTTGTACAGAAACATGTAACCATGGTAAACCATGTCAATGTCAACTTTATTTATATAGCACGTTTCATACAGATGCCTCTGTCCAACGTGCTGTACACAGCGACAACACAACATATAAATATGTATATACACACAAAATAACAAATACACAAGAAATGAGAATAGTTAAAAATTATAACGTTCAAATACTAAAAACACTAAAAGGAAATTTATAAAAGCATGATAAAAGAATCTGCTCAACTTCAGACATAAGGCAGTGCAAACTGGTGGATTTTTAACAAAGACTTAAAATGCAAAGTGACTGGGCTGTTCCAGTACTCAAAGGGAGATAATTCCAGAGTCTCAGTGCAGCAATAGCAAATGCTCGTTGCCTCCGGTTTTCAACCATGATCCTGGCACAACCAAAGTCAGTTGATTTCCTGATCTTGTTGAACAAGCTGGAACATGGATTCATTCAAACATTTAAAAACCATTAACAAAATCTTAAAACGAATCCTATAGCTGACTGGAAGCCAGTGCAGTGAAGCCAACACAGGAGTTATACGCTAGCTATAGAAGTCTGATGATGCTAAACAACCAATAGGGAACAGTTATCCCCTTAAGACCACCCTCCTCATTTGCATGATAAGGCATTAAAGTATACATAAATGGAAAAAGGACATGCATAAATAAATAGGGTTGAGGAATATAATGGGGTAAAAATATAGAAAGGAAGAATAAAACAGACCAAAATTAAATCATACACATGAAAATACATTTAAAAACAAAGGAAATAGTAAATAAAGTTCACGATTATATTGAAAATATATAAATGAGGTGATTATCAAAAAGAGGAATAAATAAATTAGCTAATTAAAAAAGATATTTACATTTATGTCTCATTGGATAATTGAATTGCTGCTTACATTTATGTATTTCCTGTATTCTTTTGCATTTATTTTATGATGATTTATTAATCATGTACTTGTTTCTGTATTTATTTTGAGTTATGTTAGAGTTGATCCTCCATAATTGTCATCTTCAGTGCCATCTTGAATTTAGGGGGAAGTTTTCTACAGTGCCAAATATGCCAGGGAGGTTCACAGCAGAGTTTGGGTTTAGTGGCAGCCTCATAATGGACCGCTACATCAGGAAAAAAACAAAGGGCTGCTGTGCTCTGGAGCCCAGAGCATCACAGCAAAGTGGTGGAGAGAAATGTGCAGAAAGAATAAACACAGAAGTCATCACATACAACAATAAGGCCACAGGAAGCGTAGAAACCATTGACCAGATGGTTGGCACCTATAACTGCAAACTTTTAAATGAAGAGGTGCATTTGCCAATGCACGACTGCTCTTCCTCGCTCAGCTCGTCACACCACACAAGAGAAGTCGACTGGAAAATGCGGCAAATAGAAAAACCAAGATTACTGAAGCTACAGGAAGGCGTGGAGTGACAAGAGCCACAGCTTAGCCACAGGAAAAACACAAACAGGGCCAACCAAAGGAATAGAGGTGCCTGATCTCCCCAAGTAACAGACCATAAGATTAGCAGTCGGTGTGGGATATGCTATTTACCTGCTTCACAATGATCACAGCAAGAAACAACTAGTCTACCACAAATGCATACAGTGAGATTTACAAGATAGTTACTGATACTTTTCTATATACACATTCTTGCAAGCACACACACACACACACACACACACACACGAAATGGATATTGACATTATACTATCACTGTTGTGTAATCTTGTTCTTGTTTTAAAATTGTTAAAGATAAAGGTATTTACAGAATCAGTTTTTTGTGGACACAATTATAATGCGGATTAAAGCAGCAAGCAGTCATGAGAAGCCCTCACAGCTCACTGCCGCTCTGCCTTGTGTCACAACCATAGTCATCCAGGATGGACGCCTCCAGCAGGCATGTCGCTCAGTTCTGCATGTTGCTGCTGGGCGCAACCGTGAGCAAGCCTTAATATCACCTTCAGCCAGGTATTGTTCAGCTCTAGTGAGGAGTCTTAAAGGAATCATACCTGATTCCGTACAAATTTGAAATGTGAGTGAGGAGTTTGAACTGTAAGCCCTGCTATCAACTGTTTTTTTGAGAAACTCAACATGCATGAGACTAAACACGTACCTTAAGCCCGTGCCCAATCCTCCAGAGGAAACAAGGCTTCATCGTGGGACTTTTCTTAGATATACAGTCATGGACAAAATTGTTGGTATCCTTCTGTTAATCAAAGCAAATCCCACAATGGTCACTGAAATAACTTAAACTGATAAACGTAATAATTAAAAACATACTGAAAATGAACCAATGAAAATCAGACATTTGCTTTTGAATTGTGGTTCAATAGAATCATTAAAAAAAATAACAAAAGTAACAGGCCAGGGCAAAAATGGAATATACCCCTAAAGATTGAAAATAATTTGAACATCGGAACATGTTAAGGTGTGTCCTCTGATTAGCACCACAGCTTGTAATCAGTCAGGGTCACCAGTAGTCACTGCTGCTTGGTTGCAAAGTGTCAGAATTGGCTTTTGAGGTGATTTTCTAACAGATGGATCATCAGCCTTCACATCATAGGTATGAAGCAAACTTTTAACTTCTCAAACGTTTTCTGAAATGCGTTGCGTTTACACTTTCCATTAATGATCCAGAAACAACAAACCCGGAGACAACAGTGTATGGTTAAAAGGTTTATTGCAGGATTTGGACAGTGGCAGAAGGGTGATGGATCAGGGGACTCGCTGACTGGGAAGGCACTGGACGCGGACTGTGGGAAATGAAAGGAATGGAACTGAGCACCACCAACAAGCAGGATGACCAAATGGTTTGGCAGAGGCTGACTTACGGCTGGACTAATAGTGGTGAGGTGATGAGACAGGCAGTGGCTGTGGCATGTTGTCTAGGTGGAGGTGTGGGTCGAGACTCGATGGATTCTACGTCAGAGGGTGTACAGGCCTGGTGGTGACTGTAGCGCAGGATGCCAGCCAGGTTCAGTGGAACAGAGGAACCAGATGCATATGTGGATGTACCCGAGAGAGGAACAGGGACAATTAGCCAGGAAGGGACAAGGAACCATGGAAGATCAAGGGGCAATGATGGGTGTGCTAATGCCCTGACACCTTCCATCCATCTCCAGCTGCCTTAAACTCTCCTCCTAATTGGTAGTTTTTAGTCATGATTCTGGCTGCTCCCTTACTCTCCTGCTCCTCCTCCTAATTAGTGACACCTGTGATCCTCTGGCAACAGCTCGTTAAGTTAATTACCAACACCCAGTTACCTGCCTTAACAAACAGGGCTCCCACAGTCTCATGCTGCCTGGCTATTGAAAGCTTGTTGAGAGTAGATGTCCAGCATTCGTCCTTGTCTTTCTGCCAAAATGCCAACCTGTTCCTTGGATTTCCTCGTCTCGTCTTGCTGTTGTTGGCTTAACCTTATTTGGCTTCAAGGTTTCTAAGCATAGACCTGGACTCACCTCGGCCACAGATTTTGCCAAGCCCTTTTTAACCTATATGCTATGACACCACACATCTTGCTCAGTTGCCACCACTAATATGAAGGTAGTTTTTTTTTTTTATTATTATTATTATTCAATCAAAAAAAAGGTTGCTTCTATCAAAAACTATATTTTCAATTAAAAACACCTTCACTTCAATGAAAAAAGAACTTTTCAATCAAAGAAAAAAAGTATTTGAATGCAAAAATATAGTTGAGACTCAAAAAAACTACATTTGAACTTTTTATATTCACGGGGATATTTTTTTTTTTTGAAAATTTTTTGCTTCAATTAAAAATATTTTTTTGATTGAAACATTTTTTTTGGAATTGCATGATTAAGACACAAATGTATGGCCCGATCACAAAAAAGATTACTTTGATCAAAGAAAACATTTTCAATAAAAAGTGTTCAAATGCAATTTTTGGAGTCTCAAATATTTTATTTGCATTCAATAACTATTTTCTATGATCGAAAAGGTTTATCTTCTCTTTCAAGTCACTTTTTTTATTGATTTTGTTGTTTGTTTGAAGCAACTTCTTTTTTGATTGAATGATAAAGACACAAATGTCCTACCCGTGATATGGTCCAATCAAAAAACAATGTTACTTCAATTAAAAAAGTTACTCTAAACAAAAAAAAAACTTGACTTCAAATGTATTTTTTTAGTCTTAACTATATTTTTTGCATTCAAATACTTTTTTCTTTGATTTAACAGTTTTTTATTGAGGTGAAGGTGTTTTAACTGAAAATACAGTTTTTGATTGAAGCAACCTTTTTTAAATTGAATAATAAATATACAAATCTACCTTCATACAATAGTGCTTCTGCTTAGATTCACCTGTGATTGCTTTCCCAGAGTTGTCAGTACCTTGCCAGCTACAGGGCTTGCTTTTTCTTTAAAACAAAATATTTTAAACGCAAACATGGCATCTGGCTTGAATATCAGGTTCTCTCCATATCGGCGCATGAATAGTTTCATCCAACTTCAAACCATGAGTTACATAAATGCAGAGACATGTGTATTGTAATTCATAGTCCCTGCAAAATAGCTAACAAAATCTGAAATCATGCCAGGGTTTGAAAATATGTGATTTCAGCTTTGAATAAGACACCTTCTAGCTGGATCTTCAGTGAAGGCAAATTAAAGTTTAAAATATCATATGTTAACTGGAAAAAAAACAATAATCAAAATTCTATGCTTAGGAACAACAAGCAATCAACAATCCTGATTGTAACTAATTACATCAATCCAAAGTTTTCAAAACAAACAACAGAAACATTGGATTCTGCTAGCCCCTGGGTCATGTTTGCAAGTGCACCTCAGCAAAAGATAGAACCCCATCCCCTCCATGTGCCAGAATGTCCTTGACCTCCAGTACTGACTGAACCTCCTATTGGCTATCAGTGACTGAAATTATCATAGAGGAATAGGATGCCACCATGACAGTGTGAAGGAAATAGGTTTCTGGATTGGGGCCATTTGAAAAGCAGTGTGGATGATAATGTGAAAGAATCCAATTATGCAATGACAAATACAATAATCGTGTGCATTAATACAGGTGAAAATCATTGCAGCATTGTTCAACTTTCTATTATGTCCGCCCAACTAAACCAAGAGATGCGAGAAAAATCAACATTTTAAAATCAATGACCCTTTAAAATCACAACAAAGACGTGTATAGCTTTTCGACACAGCTTCAGATCTATATTTCTGATTAAAGTCATTAAACATGGCAAAAGTGGTGCAGCAAAACTGAATGGAGATGTTTTCTGCATATAAATTAATGTCAAGACTCTAAACGTGCATAAAAGGACTTCCAAAAATATTGAAAAGTCTTTACATGATGTAACCACAGATTCTATGTATTTCATTGAATGTGAATGTGTATGTGAGAGACCAGCAAAGATAAATTAAGAAGGTAAGATAAGAAATGCATTTATTGAGCCACAATGGGGATATTCAGACGCCACATAATGTGTTAAATAGTGAAAAATTGGGAAGTTGAAGGAAAAAAAGATTTAGACAGATTTTACTGTCATTCAGCTGCATATTCACAAGGTACATTTGAGTGAAATTGTGTTGCATCGCTCCGAGTAAAAACAAAAGACAAATGAGAAACACTTCAAATTTAAGTATTCGTCATTTGTCAAGAATGTGGCAGCAAACGAAAAAAGACATATTATATGTACAGAAAAGTTATGTATAAGACAATATAAATGATGCAAGTATTTGTAGCAGCAGGATGTAGTGCAAAAACAATAAACAGACCATATTGCTTCAGCCCAGAGAAATATTAAATCAGACTGTATCTGATAGCCTTTTGTTTGCTGCCTGCAGTTCTGGACAGACACTCCTTTCCGTGGGCCACTCCAGCGAAGAGGGTCTGCACCAGAGGGACGAAGCCACCGCGGGCCCACATGGAGTTCAGAGACCTGCCAACATGTGCGCAGCTGGAACCAAGAACAGTCTGCTTTCTGTGAAATCAACATCAAAACCTAAGCAGACAGCCATCACAGAAATCTGTGATCTTCCTCAACTGCTTGCAGGGGAAAGCTGACCCAACAATTGTTTCCACTATGCTGCAGCCTCCAAAGGCCCAATGGGCTGAACACAGCCATGCCAGAGAAGCCTTGCTGAGGTCCCCGCAGCACCGAGCTTCCTACGGCCAGAGAGGCCATGGAGAAGTGTTTATAGAAGCTGCATTAAAGGAGTGAGAGCAGCCACGTCCTTCCTGCCAGCCCAGATGGCTAGCTTTCATCCTGGAGCAGATGCCCAGTCACCACGACGGAACACCGAGGCAGAGGTTTGGCAGAGATCAACAGTGAAAGTTAGAATGGGATCAAGCAATTTAAAATGGTTTGTTTCTAATGTGTTTTCACTGTATTTGACTATGACTAAGATCTGGAGCTAACAGGCCTAGCTACACGCTTATGGTCTTTGCTGATGTGTTTTGGGTATGTTTTAAGGTAATGATGAACTTTATTTCCATAAGGGTGATGTGACATCCATGTTTGTGTCTTCTGGTCCATTCATAATCAATCTGTGGAGTTAAGAACATAGCTAAAAACCCTTTTTAATAAGCTCAGAATGTCCACTAGGATTAGCTGCTGCTATTAGCCTCCTTAAGATCCTTGCTACTGACAAGTTAAACATCGCGCTTGTTTTTTTTTTGGTTTTTTTTCTTAGACTTAGACAACTTTATTTGTCATTTTGTATGCACAGAGTGCGTACAGAACAAAATTTCGTTTGCATACAGCTTGAGAATTTCAGTGAGTTGCAGTAGATTTCAGAATAAAGTAAATGACAGGATAGAATTACAGGATAAAGTGCAACAGTGATTTCACAGTACAGCAATTGGAATGTAAACAATGCAGGACAAATGTGGTACAGAGTCCAGTTATAGCTTCAGCAGTTCAACAGTGTGATGGCAATGGGGGAAAAAGCTTTTGCAGAACCTGGTGGACCTGCAGCGGATGCTGTGGAACCTCTTCCCAGAGGGCAGCAGCAAGAACAGTCCATGGTGGGGGTGTGTGGGGTCCCTGATGATGTTACGGGGGTCGGGCAACGCAGCACTCAGATGAAATGTCCTTAATGGAGGGAAGAGGAGCCCCGATCTCTTCTGCTGTCCTCACCACTCTCCTCACATTCTTTCAGTCGGCAGCACTGCAGCCTCCACACCACACAGAGAGACAGCTGATCAGAATGCTCTCTATGGTGCTTCTGTAGAAGGTCTTGAGGATGGGCGGGGGCAGGCGGGCTCTCCTCATCCTCCACAGGAAGTACAGTCATTTTTCAAAGCAAGATATGAATTAAGTCAGGGATTCCCAAAGTGTGGTGCTTGTTTTTGTTTCACGCCACCATCGTCCTATAGTGCTACAAGCATTAGTAAAGCATGAATAGGGAACATTAATCTTGATTTAAGGGTATTTTGTGTAATTTAAGAGAAATCCATCAAGCTAATTGCCATGTGACTGGGATGTGCCCCAACTCAGCTCCTGGTCATCATCACCTTACAGCACCCTATAGCATCATGAAATTACTAATTTGAGTCTTAATTATTTCCAGAGAAATAATTACATTTATCAAAAATCAAGTTTCCTAAAGATTATTGATTTTCAATCCAGCAAATCATTCTTTAAAATGCTATTTTCTCAAATAATGTTCTGTCTAACCTGGAGTTGTGAATGGGTTATGCACATACAAAATGTTCTAAAATTTAGTTCATCTTAACGAATATGGAATGAAGTTAAACTGGCTTAACTAATTTAGTTAAGCCAATTTAACTTCATTCCATATTCTTTAAGATGAACTTCAGTTTACTAACTTAGATCATCAGTGAACTCTACATTTACTGAATCATTCTTATGGTGATAGTTTTCAACTATTTTTCCTTTTTGTTCTTTTGTGTTCGTGGTGCCTTAATTTCTTTAATATTAATTTAATCTTAAATTTCGCTATCCTAGTAGAGAAGATTTTGTTGATTGAAATATATTGTTAATTCATGTCAACAACATTATAATGTTGTTTAACAGTGTTCCCTGGCTGGGCATTTATTTCTGTTAATACATTTTTATACTTGAAGAGAAGTTGTCACTCATTTATTGCATATGTGTGCAGAGTTTGCTGTTAGAAGAACGCCAGTGCTTGAACCACTCTTTCAACTATTTTCCTGGTAACATCTGATTAGGCTGGATTCACTGGACAATACCTACCAGATTGAGAGTTATTTGATAAACATTACATAACTAATAAACATGTGTAATTGCACAACAATATGATAGTACAGTGCAATAGTGTTCACAGTGCCGTGCAAAGTGAATCATTTTGTTTGTATGGGAGGTGGAGATTATTGGGAGTTTAACAATTTTCTGACATGTGGAATGAAGCTGTTATGGAATAAGGTTGTTCTGCATTTGAAGCAGCTGAACCTATTGCCAGAGGGCAGCAGGATGGTGTGGTGTGGTGGGGGGGCTTTTATTGTTGTCTGAGTTAGCCCTGTTGAGGTAGCTTTCTGCAAGCAGTGTCATGGTGGAAGAAAATATGTGGTTTAAAAAAACATTTTATAAGAAAACAGTCTAAACATTGGGAACCATCCACATACAGTGACAAGCAGAAAAACATTTATCATAGAAGAAGTCAAGAGGCCTATAATAGCTTTAGGGGAGTTGTAGAAATGCACTGCTCAGGTCGGAAAATATATAGATGCAACTATTACCTGAGCACTCCTCAAATCTATTTATGGAAGAGTAGCGCCACAAGCAACATAGAGCATACAGCAAACATGTGGAAGAACATGCACTGGTAACATGAGAAGGAAAATGGGAAACAAAATGCATCTCAACCTGAAAGATAGTAGCAGATGCTACAATGCTGTGGGGATACTTTATATTTTGCAGAGAGTTCACCTTCCAGCAGGACAAAGACTAAGCATACAGCTTTTAAATTGAAGCATATTGTTGTGATAGAAAGGCCCAGTCAAGGCCCAGACCTTAACATCTTTAGGAATATGCAGCAAGACTTAAAGGAATAATGTTCACATATGCTCTCCATCTAAACTTACTGACAGCCAGACTGACCCAAAGTTCCCTCTGCAGCTGTGCAATATAAAAAAAACATTGAAGTTACTGCTTGTAATGTGATAAAGTTCAGTTCAGCACAGAATCGTAGAACAAAATATCACTTAGTAAAAGATAGTGATGTGCCAGTTAGCTACGCAGATATAGCCCCTCTGAGGAGCAATGGTCACTTCAAAAGGCATTGATTTTCAATTCTTTAGTAGAGGGTTGAGGGAAGAGAAATATGTCCAGGTCTGCTCACAGTGGCAAAATACATTGTAGTTCATAACACATCAGCACAGTGGAGTTTTGCTAATGCAGCACATCATAAACAATGGAGCAGAAAGCCATTAATCAGCTGCCCAGAAGGTCTAGGTTAAGAAGTCAAAGGTGAGAACGCAGCTACTCACCTCTTTGTTTGGAATCACAGAGAGATGAATGTCTGCTGCTGACCTACAGATCCACAGAAGCTGTGGGGCATAAGGCGCCTGCATTGTTTCCTATCACACAGAATGCAGAACTTTAAAAAAAAACCACTCATACTTTTGTTGAGCGTTATCTGAAAACGGAATTTAAAGTTCTGATCAAAAACACGGCCTTTGTTTTCCTCCATTGTCCATATAGTATTTAGTTTTTATTGTCTCTGGTTCAGCACAAACATGTGAAACTTGTAGCCCATTTTCTGGATACTAGTGTGTGTGGTTCTGGAAGTTCTGAATCCATCCACTGTTCACACCTGGTTCTCCCCCCACCCACCCCCAGGCTGTTGAATGGGCTTGTTAAGATGCTCTTAAGTCCGTGGTTATACCTGTTGCTGGTCAAGCTATTTAAACAAAACATTTTCCTTCCACACAATTTTCCAAATATATAGAACACTGTGAGTATCCAGCTTAGCACTGACCTAATGTGCCTTATCCCATCACTCTCTACCTGACAACTATGATTATGTAGGCTATAACATTCAATTTTTGTATTTCCTACGATAGACTGGTGACCTGTCCAGGGTGCACCCCGCCTCTTTCCCATTGACAGCTGGAATAGGTACCAGCACCCCTCGTTACCCCACAAGAGATAAATGTGTTGGATGGATGGATGGATGGATGGGGTATTTCCTGGTTTTACATAGCATAGTTTCTGAGAAACATGATTTTGGGTTTTCATTAGCTTTAACCTAGAATCATCAAAATAACAGATGAAAATGTTTGATTTATAAGTCTTTGTAGAATAAGTCTACACCTTACTGTATGTGAGGTCATTAATGAAGTAAATTAAATTACCTTTGAATGTTTATATGATTCCGGACAGAAGCATTTGAAATGTGGTCGGGGACACATTGGCCAGGGGAGGAGTGGCTTAAGTGGCCATCAAGGAGGAGTTCCGCAGGATTGCAGGTGAATTATCTGTTATACTCATTTGAAGTTATATTCGCTTAATGACATTGTGCTGCAACCTCAGACTTGGATTAGTAATCGTATTTCATTTTAAGATTTCCCAACGTAATTGGGTGCATATATGGGACTCACATTTTTATCAAGGCTCCCTCATGTAATGAGAACGATTATGTGAATAGGAAGTCATTTCACAGCATTCACGTGCAGTTACATCTAGATTGACTATTGTTTCAAGATGTTAAAGAGTGCATTATGGTTAAACATGTCATTTTTTGCACCGTCAAGATCATATGTGATGCTGCCTATTACATTTCAAATGTGGAGGCAAGTGTCCTGGGTTGGTCCATGATTCACAAATTTATTGTAAGTCTTACCTGAGCACTACAACATGGTAAATAGCCTAAAGATTAGCACAATATAATTCACCTGTTTCTGTCCTTTAGTGCAATTGAATGCATCGACTATGCATTACAGGACAGGTTGATGACTTTTTGCTGGGGGACAGGGGTTACCCTTGCCTACCAAGGCTGCTGACCCGTTACCCTGACCCAGAACCAGGTCCCCAACAGAACTTCATCCGGTGTCACTGCAGGACAAGAGCCCGGGTGGATATGACCATATAGGTGACCCCTGAGAGGGTCTGTGATATAATTGTGGTTCTTCACAATATTGCCACTATTAGAGGTGAACAACACCCTAACCTAAAATCTGAAAAGCCTGGTGATGACCCCATGCACCTGCCAGCTGTCCAGGGTGGGAGAGTAGTGAGAGACATCTGCCGGGGTCATTTCTCACTTTAAGTCACCACCATCACCACTGCACCAAGAAAAACATGATCCACATTTCATTTGCTGTTCTTTATTACCTATGAATACACATACAGTAGTTGGTGTTTGTATCTTTCTAAAAGTAAACATGACTCACCTGTGACCTTGCACCCACCACTAACTTGTGCTCCAGTATTTCCAGATCTGCCTTCCTAATTTGGCGATCCAAGTTCAACTTTTCTTTCTTTGTTTTTTGGAATTTTTGTCAAAAGGTGAATTCTGTAGAGTTCTTTAACAGGTAGCTGGGGACACAGAAGGAGGACATTAAAACATACAGCTGCATATGAATGGCACAGAATGACCCTCTCGTGTTTACTGAGCATCTTTCTCACTTTGTCAATCTGTGCAGTGGAAGTTGAGGGACCCTCCTGCTGCTGCCCAGCCACGCTGGGCCAAGGATGAGAACAAATAATTGTATAAATATGCTAAAACAAGTAGGTACAGACATGGGGAAAATTATTGGACAATACTTGTTTTCTTCTATTTCATGTTAATGTCTTTTTTTGCTTCATCAATTAGTAACTCCTGTGTGCATCATGTGACTCAAACAGAGAGAAAAAACAACCACTCCCCCCCCCCCCAGTGTCCTGTCTAGCAATGTGGCAATAAGAATTGATGTCTTAATGCCAAATAGAGCTCGACAGATTTTGCTTTCACAAGTGGAGCAAACAGCTTTCACCACAGTGCTCGGCTTGATTTGTGAATGTAAATAACTTTATTGTGATTCCTGCAGGGAGAATTTCAAATTATATGGACACTACAATGGGAAAATAGGAGAGTAAAGGAAGAACAAGAAGAGAAAAAAAAGAAAGAGAAGAGGTGAAAGAAAGAAGAGATAAAAGGAAGAGAATGATAAAACGTCCTCTGTCTGCTCCATCACCTGAAAAGAGACACAAAAAGAACAGCACAACCAACAGACATAAAGCAACAGATACAATCGAGTAACACCTAGATACGTTTGCTAAATCATATGTATTATTATTTAAACTGACATGTGTAATGTGATAGCTTAAAAAAGAAAGTGAAAGAAAATAAATAAATAAATTATAGGCTTTCTGTATATAAGTGAACATTTAATACCTGGGACCCAGCACCTGTGGGAGTTTGTGAGAGTGCACTAGTTTAGGTGAAAATTATCCAGAAGGAAATAGTTCGATAGTGATTGTGGAGAACCAAAGACCCACCTTCCCCGAGCACAGAGGCAGGAGTCAGGGGACCCGTAACCCCAGACTCCCAAAGGGGCCCCCACCCCCCCGAGGAAAGAGGAGAGATGACCCCGAGGAAATCCCGCAGCCACTGCAATGCCGACGCCCCCAAGAGCCGCGGGGACGAGCCTGTGGGCTCCACCGGCAGCCAGCTGTGATGAAGTGGTCTTGGCCATGGGCCCTGGGGGCCAGAGGCGCCCCGCCCCCATGGCAGGGGCCCCGGCCGCCCCCCCGGGGGCCAGGCCCAGCGATGCCGCCGCCGTGAATGGGCCGGAACCCGCCCCAAACCCGAGGACCGTCAATGCGCCAGAGGGCCAAGGCGCCTGCCAACGCAGCGGAGGAGGGCAGGACGTGGGGGGATGGGCTCCGCACCTAGCGGAGACTTGAGATGTTCTTGGGAGAGGGAGCAGACCGGACCGGACTCAATTCAACTATACGACTGCCTGTGCCCGACCCCCGGCCCCGCCCCCGGACCAGACGCCCCCCGGACCAGGCCCCCCAAAGAGGGGGGGCCAACACGACCCGTACGGGCCACCCGACCAGAACCCCCCCTCACCCACTATATACCTAATAAACCCCCTCCCACCCCGACCTTACCCTAGCCACCCCTGCCCCCCATCCATTTCTGGGGAGAGCAGAGGCGTCAGCCCAGACCCGGCAAGCTGCTGGCTACCCACAGCAGCCCCCCGCCAAGACCCCGGACCCAGTGGCCTGCACCTCCTCCAGGCCCCAGACTCCGTGCCGCGATTGGAGATCGGGGGTTTGCAAAAGACCCCCGATCCTCCCTACGCCCGCTCAGATATTGTGTTGTTGCATGTTGATCTCAAGCGTGTTTAAAACTGGGAGCACCAAAGGGGATTGCATGGCACAGCCCATCCCCCGTCCGGAAGGAAGCTGGTGCCAGCGCCCCCCTCAAAGCAACTACCCAGAACCCTCAATGTCTAAATGCGAGAGGGGGTGAAGGGAGCCGTCCGAGGCGAGGCTCACACAACATAAGCCCCCCCCCCCCCCCCCCCCCCCATATGGGGATATGTGTGACTATGAATATTCTTCTTGTGAAACGTTTTTGTAACACGCATATGCTGATCTTAAAAAAAAAGATAACAAAAAACTCTTATGACCTATTTTTGTTGTTATTGTATTTGTCCAAACAAATGCACCTTTAAAAAAAATTGAGATTAAAATGAACAATATTTCTATCCATGACTGTATACAGGCTGAGGCATCCAGTATTACTTGTCTAGGAAGGTGGGCTCGCAGGATGAGCTCCCTCCAGGGATTCCCTCAGCGGCTGGCCTTCTTATATTTTGGCTTAGGGCCTCCTTAGGGCTCCTCTCCCTCCGTTAGTGGTGGAGGTGGTGGACCACCACCCGTTTCACAGGCATCTGCCTTCCGTCTTTAGGCTCAGAAAAAGTCTGTATTAGTTTAATTAAGTTTCATTAATTACCAGAACTTGATATTGGTGACAGCAAATTGTTGTGAATGATTACAGCATTTTAAAAAACAGGTGCACAGTCAAACAGCCACTTAGTATTTACTGCGTAATGTAAAAGAGAGTCAAAATGAGGAGGTACCTCATGAGATGAGGCACACGTCTTACCTGTTTGAACAAAGTTGTATGCTTCATCTTCACCTGCTGCCATGTGCACTTCTCCCCTGTGGAAAGGCACATAAATGGAATACATTATTATACTACCATTCAAGCAAGAAACTAGTTACCCAACGTAATGTTATTGTGGTTAGGAAGGACTACCTATAAACTTAGATATTAACTCAAGCAGCAATCCTCTCCCAGGCCATCTCCCTCTCCTTTGCAGCTGCAGCGCTGTTGCTCTTTTCTGTAATGCCAGCATTAAAATCTCTAGTTCCAGTGGTGTGAAATAGGCGGAACCTCCTCTTGCCTGTTGTCATGGTGACTCGTCGAATTGATGGTGGCTTTTTATAGGAGCTACGCACACGTTTGACTCCGAGTGAACCTACTGAGAGTTGATTAAACTAACTTACACCAAGCGTTGTGAAACGGAAATCTCAGACTATCTAACCTCAGACTAGATCGAATCAGAGTCAAGGATTTGTTGACACTGCTTCTTGAAACGGACCTCTGAGATGAGCTGAAGATGAACTCCTGATGGCTTTCCAACGCTGGCTGAAACTTCTTCAAAATCCAGAGAAAATAATCCAATCCTACACGCTCACTCATCAAACTCTGGCTTTCATCTCATTTCATCAACCTGGTTTTGGATCAAAGTGTCAAATATTGGGAAGACAAGAGTGCTGGGTCAAACATTAACAAAACTGCAGCTGTTTTTGTTGTCTGCATCGATCAAAACTGCTCCAAGGAAAGAAGCGGGCAACACTGTGGCTCATTGAAGCACAGGAATGAAGGCTGACCAGCGTGTCATCTCCAGCAGATGAGCCAGTGTAGTTCATGCTGGTGTAGAAGCAAAGGTTGATTGAATATAAAGGACTATACAGTGTATAACCTAGTGGGCTGCAGAGTTAACTATTATCCTGGGCCTCTTTCAGCAGAGCAATGCCACCTGTTACAAGGCAAAACTCTTCCAGATTAGTTTGAAGAGCACACCAAGTGTGAGGTGTCGACTTGTACTCCAAAGTGCCCAGAACTCTTTTTAATTGAGCCTCTGTAAGATGTGCTGGACGGCCGAGTCCGATCCATGGAGACCCTACCTTCCTTATGACAGGAATCAAAGGATTTAACTTTTTTTTTTTTTTTGTCTACGCACATCCCCGCGGCAAACCTTCCCTGGCAACCTCTCTCATATCTGACTGTGTGCATGAACTGCAGTTAAAATATTCAGACCATCTGGCTTTAATTTCTGATGATTTAAATTAGTGCCACCTTGAAACTCTGCTTCGCTTTAAGCAGTACATGAAGCACATTAAAAGACAGTATACTGGACAAATGGCTTATGAATGTGAAAGATGCATATGTAGCCATACGCATTCATCCAGTACTAAATTCCAACCCCTAATTCTGTACATATGATCCCAGTGTATAAAATCACACTCAACACATGAGACTGAAAAGAAACCAGGCGAGAACGTGATAAGATCAGGCATGTCAGAAAGCTTCCTCCACAACAGCTTCCTGGATACAACTGTTACAAATTACTTTTCTGTGCATCTTTTTATTGCAACAAAAGAGACATAAATCTGTCCAAATAACAATTTACACATTTCTGAAAACACAAAATCAGTGTTAAATAGAAGGAAAGCTGTTTTCAAAAACAAAGACAAAAATAAATAAATCAAAGACACATAACAGCAGCTGAAGACTTACCTGAGACAAGTGGAACTAGTTCATAGAAAGAAACTGGAAGAGGTATTTTAAGCCAGCAACTCAAAGCAGGTGTGGGAGATGATTAAAACAATGTCTGGGATGTCAGCTGCAAAAGAAAAAAAAACTAGAGAGGTGAACAATGAAAGGGAAAAAAAAGAATTCTAATGAATCTGCCCGTTATACGACCTGATAAAGTGCAAAGAAATACCTCTAGCTACCTCCTAGCAGACATTTCATTGGCCGTTGAAGGCATTAGGAAAAGGTTTAAATTAACAAACACAAAATAAAGCAGCAAGTCCTGATAGCTGCCTCACTTTCCAGCTGAAAAACTTGGACGATGATCAATATTCCAAACTTGTGTAGTTTTGTGCTTTATCAGCCCCATTATGGAAATATCACATATTAAAATAAGTGCTGAACAAGCTTTGTCGTTATTTGATCAAATACTTGCAGGGATAAGGAACAGAGGATGCTGTTTCCACCGTGCTTCATGTCATCATCAAACACTAAGACAAATGATAAACATACACAAGAGCACTGTTCTTTGATATTTCATCTGCATTTACTTTGATACGAGTGAACATTTTTGCAACAAAAATAATCAAAGAAAGGATTAAACCCATTTCAGATTCATAAATCACTGGTGTGCCTTTTTCCCAACAAACAGATTCCAGATTAAACTGAACAAAGCCCCATCACGGTGAAGACGTCACTCAGGTGTTGTCCAGCTAATACTTAGGCTACATGACTGACCCTGTTGGCTTAGAAACGCACATCACTGGGGTTAGGGTTAGGGTTAATACGTTTCTTCTGATCCCCAAGGTCCTTCAGAGCAGGTAATGATGCTCTCTTGTTTTCTATTTCAGTGATAATGAGTCTTTCGCAGCACTTTAATATCAATCGGTAAGTCTCTCCCTTGCTGAAAACACCTCCATCAAATTTTAATTTGCTCTAACATTGTAGGCCACCCAGTCTGAGAGATTTACGATACTTCCTAGCATAATAACTATACGCAGAACATCTCTTCTAACCCTGACCAAGCTCTGAGTCACGAACAGAGACTACTAACATCAGGTCAAAGATACAGGGCTCCAGGGTTCATATAAAGTTAAATTGAGCATCAGCTCTATAGATCAGCCAATCCTGAAACCAAACATGGAACATCGACTTCTTGATGCCAGACATCTTCAGGGGTCTAACAGATTTCATGCCTCAAAGGGGTCAAAGCTGGTTTGGCAACAAAAGTGGGTACAACACACAGTCCATGATGTGGTCATGTTGTTTTACCACATTAGTGCCTATAGTGCATTTTTAACTGAGGGTTAATAACTGATGGACCTATTG